>NC_048597.1:2797343-2835371 GCF_003668045.3 Cricetulus griseus | reverse complement strand
CCCCTCCTTCAGTGTCCCCCTCCTTCAGTGGCCCCCTCCTTCAGTGGCCCCCTCCTTCAGTGGTCCCCTCCTTCAGTGGTCCCCTCCTTCAGTGGTCCCCTCCTTCCTCCTTCAGTGGCCCCTCCTTCAGTGGCCCCCTCCTTCAGTGGCTCCATCCTTCAGTGGTGACCAGAATTGTACCCCTATTGCCAGGTATCGATTACCCATTGAAAGTCAGGTATTTTATTGGGAGGAATAGGAGTAACTTTTGACTTTCTTTGAAGGAAAACACAGATGCTGAAAACTTAGGAAAAGCACACACACACACACACACACGTGCACACACACGCACACACACATGCACACATACGTGCATGCACACACACACACACACACGTGCACACACATGCACACACACACACACATGCACACACACACACGCACACACACATGCACACACACACACGCACACATACATGCATGCACACACACACACAGCAACACATACATGCATGCACACACACACATGCACACACACATGCACACACACATACATGCACACATACATGCATGCACACACACACACATGCACACATACATGCATGCACACACATACACACATGCACACATACGTGCATGCACACACACATGCGCACACATGCACGCACATGCACATGCACACACACACGCACACGCACACACACACACATACACATACACACGCATGCACACACACGCGCACACACACGCACACACATGCACACACACACACACACGCACACATACATGCATGCACACACACAATTTCCCACATCATTTCTTACATACACCTTTCTCAATACATTCTTTCTTTGATTGGTACACATCCATATTCATATGAACACTTACATCTACTTACACATATGTATACTCCCACACAGATACACACACACACACACATGTGCATGAACTCAGAAATACACACACTCATAAACATAGATACATATAGATATAAGGCATGCACATACCTACACACATACATATACAGAGATACATATAGAGACTTATACAATACACACGTATACATGCACATAGAAACACACATAGACACATGTACAAATACATACATCCATACACACATGCATGCAAACATACATACACCCGTGCACAGACATGCATACACATGCATACATATGTATGCACATGTATGTGTATATGCGTGTACACACACACACACACACTCCAAGCTTTGGAATGCAGGTTAACACACTCATTTCATATATATTATAGAACCCACAAGCTTATTTTACTGTCATCACTGGGTTTTGAAAACAACATCCTAGCAATAACTTGGGTGCCTGAGAAGCAAATGAGCTACCAGCTCCTTTTGTTAAGAATGCAATTCTCCTCTTCTAACTTAGTAAGTAGTTTACTTGTGGTGCCTTACATTTGTCTGTCTGGTTCTCTGAATGTCTTTCCTGTAGGTAGCTGGGCTTGAGGACTTCTGCGCAGCCATCTCTCAGCATCTGCCCACACACACCTTTAAATTGACTTCTTTTGACCTCTCCCATGTCTAGACTGAAATTTACTTGCTATGGACACAACTGCTTCTCATCTCAAACTGGTACCCACAGTATTACATGGTGGAATATTCGCTTGCAGCTGTCCATGGGTACATGCAGCCAGAGGCCCTGGGCAGTGTGCTGATGGGAGAATCATGGGAGTGAGTGTCAGGCGGAGGCATCTAAGAGCTGGAGTCCTGTCTCCGGATGTATTGTCCCCCAGTAGAGCTCTGTGTGTGCTTATGCCAGGGGCTCAGGTGTGAGCATAACATTAGCCATCATTTGAATAATGTGTTTTCTTCAGCAAAATACATGGCAATGCTCTACATTATATCTACCTGGTAATCACCACATATCTCTGTCTCTAATATTTATCAAATGTGGTTTGGTTTTAGCAGAGTATTTTAAATGTTAATATGTAAGTAGTATCACTGGATTTTTTTTCTCAAAATTAAGAGTTGAGCAAATATGCTTTCTTTGATTTGTATTTGGATCCTTTCCATTATTGTAACATTCCAATTTTACACTTTGGGTTGTTTGTAAGATCCCTTCATTAAAGGAATTCAACAGTTAGCTGTCTTGAGCCACCAGTACAAATGACTCCAGGCTTCCTGGCTTGGTTGCTGCCACATAGACAACTGTCTTGTACTAACTCTCCGTCACTGTGTTGTATGTTATGGAAAAGTTACAAAGAAGAACAGAAACTCAAAGCTATTTGGATCCAAAGTGGTGCTCAAAATCTCTTTCTAGTTTTGTGTGTTAGAACTCCCTCCAATGGACTGAAGCCTACAGCTTTCTGTTGTGTAGCCATTTCCTCCTAATTAAATGACTTCCTCCTGGAGAGACTCTAAAATCCCAAGAAGCCAACAAAACATCCAAGGCTCAGGGAGTTTCTGAAAATTACAAAATTAAAGACCCCTCCCCAAGCTTATACAAGTAGTAAGGATTCCTGGTGGAGCGACTCCAAAGGACCCAGCTGTCAGGCAGGAAGCTCCAGAGATGCACCTTCAGTGAGTGGTCACTCATGCTAGGGTGGACCTTGGGTGATGCAGCATGCATCTGTAAATCACCTGCCATCATTGCTCAGTAAGTGACCCCAGTCAATCCGTTGTTTCACCAGGTCTGACTTGGTGGCATTGTTCCTTTTTGCCTGTTGCTGGTGCTGTGTCTGGGGTGAGTAGAGTTGTTCATGTCTCCTCAGGTGAAGTCTACAATATCTTTGTCATCTGATGCTGTTTTCATCACATGTCCCCAAGAATCATTATGTACAGGTAATGTGTACAAGGTGCGTTCCTCACACAGCCTACCAAAGACCAATTCTTCCTTTCTTATTAATTTATTTTTTACATTCCAATCCCAGTTCCCTCTCCCTCCTCTCCTCCCCTCTCCCTCCTCCCATCTGCTCCATGGAGAGGGTAAGTCCTCCCCTAGGAAGTCTACTAAGTCTGTCCCATCATCTAGTGGAGGCAGGAGCAAGGCCCCTCTCCACCCCCACACCCCCAGGTCTAGGCTGGGCAAGGTATCTCTCCATATAGAATGGGCTCCACTAAGTCAGTTTGTGCATTAGAGTTAGATCTTGGACCCACTGCCAGTGGCCTCATATATTGTCCCAGTCACACCATTGTCACCTATATTAAGAGAGTCTAGTTTGGTCTTATGCAGATTCCCCATTTGTCAGACCTGAGTCAGTGACCTCTCACTAGCTTAGATCAACTGATTCAACCAATTCTTTCTTATTGTATAAGATCCCTCACACAGCCTATCTTATTGTGTGAGATTGAATTAATTCATGCATTGGCTCAGGTAAGGAGAACAGATGTTTCCTGGGTGTTCCCTGCTTCCTCTCTGGTGGGAACTCTTATTCTCTATTAAGCTGTCTGGCTCTGCTGCTAGTTCAGCCCCACACTGCTGTGTCTTGCTCCCCCTCCCTCCTGATGCTAAATCTTTGTTTAGTGGGTCATCTCTGGCTCCCTTTCGACTGCAGGAAAGAGTTGAGTTATTGTTATAGCCAATGCATGGTCCAAAAGTCCTAGAGCACTCACCGTCTCATCCCCCACATGAATTGCTTGCCAACTCCAGTTTAGATAAAATTCATGATGGGTTTGGATGGAAATAGATATTTATTAAACGTACTCTGTGTTATCTTTCACGTGCATAAATCTGCCTCCCAAACAAAGATGCTCCTTGGCACGGCATGGTGCTTGCTATTCATTCAACTTCCTTTCAGACTGAGCAAAGGAGTCCTCTATGAACATTATCATAGGAGCTCTTGAAACACAACAGAGATGACATCAGATGGCAATGACGTCATGGAGCTTTGACCCTGCATGCATTAGAAAAGAACGGGGAGGTGGAGTTCTGAGAGCTGTAAATTGGAAGAACTGTGTGAGCATCACTGGGTTGGGGGCAGGCTCCCCTGTGCTGCCTTCACTGGAGGCCGGAGAGCATAGCTTGCCCAAGAGCACTCTTCTTACCCCATTCGCTGGATGGTTTTATGTCAACCTGACACAAGCTAAAGTCATCTGAGAGGGGGGAGCCTCAATTAAGAAAATGTCTCCATAAGGTAAGACTGTAGTCAAGCCTGTAGGGCATTTTCTTTATTAGTGATTGATGGGAAGGCTGCAGCCCATTGTGGGCGGGGCCACCCCTGGGCTGGTGGTCCTGAGTTCTATAAGACAGTAGGCTGAGCAAGCCATGATGAGCAAGTCAGTAAGCAACACCCTCCATGGCCTCTGCATCAGCTCCTGATTCCAGGTTCCTTCCCTGCTTGAGTTCCTGCCCCAACTTCCTTCAGTGATGAACAGTAATATGGAATTGTAAGTCAAATAAACCAGCTCCTCCCTAAGTTGCTTTTTGGTCATGGTATTTCACCACAGCAATAGAAACCCTAACCAAGACACACCATAAAACCTTAGTTTGACCAGTGTAGCCAGAGCTCACACCTGCATACTTGTCAGCTTTCTTTTTTCTCTTGTGAAACAGGAGCAGTAATTTCTTTTGCTACTGCATGGTTATGATGACAAACTCCAAAATCAAAATGAGTTTCCTTTCCTTAAAATCATTTCTAAATTATCCAGCGTGGTGATCACACATTATATATTATGTTAGTATAAGCAGAGCATATGCAATTCAAAGGGGGTCTGGCAAGCCAAGACTTCCCGGAGACTTCCACCACCTTGACAGAAGGGACAGATGGTTGGGCCAGGAGACTGGAGCCCGTTCAGGTTGCAGAAGGATCTCCCACCATCCACTGCCTGCAGAAAGCCTGTGAGATGGGCATGGAGCCATGGGCTTAAGGAGGAACTAGCCTGAAGGATGGTATCTGTCTGGAAAGGATAACCAGGAGGAGGAACAGGGAGATGGAGAGGCAGGTGCAGGGGGTATCAGCCAGACTTTAGCCTTGGTGGATTTCTTTAAAGTAGAGCTCAGCCTTCAGTCATAGAAGGTTCAGGTGTAGGCTTCCTCCTAGTGAGAAGGTAGGGTGGGGTGGGGTGGGGTGGGGGTGGCTTGGTGTGGATAGAGTGGGGTGACTCTACATCAACCAGCCAGATATGTGGAAGATAAAAATCTAGACAATTCAGGGCACTCCAGGAGACTGCGCTGATATGAGCCAGGACCCAGATGCCATGCAGGAGATTTTTGAGTTTTTCAGTCTTTTCCTTTGGTCTAACCTGTTTGCATTTTGCCTGTCCATTGATGGGTTTATTTCTGGATTCTTGATTTTTATTGGCAACATTTAAATTTCATTTTGAAACCTTTTGTCACTGGTGTATAGGGTTATCATTGAATGTGTGCATACGTCAATATGTTTAATGCACACATCTAATTGGCTTTTCTGTACAGGGTGTCTTAATGCACATTAAGCAATATTTGGAAGAATAACTAGCTCCCAATCAGTACAAATGTGCAGTGGAAACTGATATGGATAAAAGTGATGAATTCTAGGTTTCAGAGGAAAGGCCTGGCAGTAAAAATTGGTGTTTGAGCTCAGTTGGCACAGCACTTGTCTAGCACACACAACACTCTGGATTGAATCCCTAACACTGCATATAATGAACAAACAAAAATGGGCATGGAAGTGCACACCTGTAATCCCAGCACTTGGGAGGTAGAGTCAGGAGGACCAGAAGTTCAAGGTCATCTGCAGCTACCTCATGAGTTCAATGCTGGAACTGAATACATGAGACCTTGTCTCATCCGAACCTCACCCCAAAAGTGTTTTAACATTAACCCATAGATATAGTTTATCAGAAAAATACTTCCCTCTATGGCCGATGTGTTTGGATGGGTATAAACTAACATTGAGTTTCTCCCAGTTTTTCTTTTTGTAGAGATAATTATAGTTTTCTTTTTAACTCACTGATGTACTCAGTTACATTAATAATAATCAAGCTAGAATGACATTATTCAGATAAAAGAATTTGCACATGATGCATTTTAAAAATGCCCCCTTTCCCTTGTGGCATGGCAGTGTACTGCATGGATCGGTAGACCTGGGTGTGTCTGAGATTCTCAACAGGTTCCTGGGCTTGATCTGTGACTTGAGATTCTGCATTGAGGTCACAATCTCCATGCTGGTTTGTGGGTCCCATACTAAGAAGTGATGCAACAAGTGTTTCTTAGACCCCGATTTGGTGAACCACAGAGACGTCACATCAACGGCAGAATTCTCATAAAGGATGTGTGTGTGCTTGGCCTCTCTAACAGCATGTAGAACCCAACAATATGAAGAATTGTCTACGCAGCAACCAGGAAGCCTCGTGGGACGCTGTAAATCTGTTTCTAAATCCCCAGTGGCTCCATCTATATTAGCTTTTTTATTGCTGCCTAACAAAGAGACATCTATTTGTCAGTTTCAAATGGCACCCATTTATCAGCTCCTTGCTCTATAGGTCAGAGTAAGAAGCATGGCAGATCCTCTACTTGGAGTTGCCCAATTCCAAAACCAAGTGTCAGCAAGACAAGGTCCTTGGAACTTGTAGAGAGGAGTGCACTTTCTGAGTATTTCTTGGTTATCATTGGAACTTGTTTCTTGTGCTTATAGGACAGAGGTCTCCAGCTCCTTGCTAGCTGTGAGATGGGGGTTTTCTATAGTTTCGATGTTTCACCACTGGCCCTTATGCCTTGCTCAAAATGATTGTGGAGTTTAACTCACTTTGAATCTTTTCTGTCCTCTGATTGCAGCTGGAGAAACTCTCTGCTTTTAAGGGTCATGTGTAGATTAAAGTTTCTGTCTCACCAGGTCCTGCCGCCCAGGGCATATTAATTATTAAACTGTTAGATGATGGCTCAGGCTTCTTACTGGCTAGATCTCTCTTAATTATTAACCCATAGCTACTAATCTATGTATTTCTACATGGTCTTGTCTTACCGGAGAACTTCTGGTGTCCTATCTTCCCAGTAGCTACATGGGGTCTCTTGTGTGGCTCTCCTCTCTGAGTCCTCTCCCCACCATTCTCCTCCTCTCCTAGCCCTGCCTATATTTCCTGCATGGCTATGGACAATCAATGTTTTATTCATCAGCCAATAAGAGAAACATATATACAGAAGGACAACCCCCATCAGTCAAGGAGTTTTGCTGGGCTCTCTTGTTAGCTCACAGCCACCTAATATTAAGCCCACCCCCAGGGCTATAAATAACAGATACACATGTATAGCATAACATGGGCACAGGGGTGAGCTCTCATTATATGAGAGGTTCTGTGTTCTGGGCATTGGACATCTCTGGGGACCCACATGGAATCTGTGACTGCAATGCCACCATGCCATGTTCCCTGTTTTAGTTTTACATCTCCTGCTCTATAATCATGCTGTGGCTTCCATTCTCTCTCTCTTACCCTTTTGCCTTTTGTTTATCATATCTGTTGCAATTCATGATATTTCTAAATTGATATTCAAACTGAACTGAACTCAGCAGACAGATTACAAACCAAAAAAACTGATTTGATAAGCATGACCAGCACTACTCTGTGCTTACGTTAACATCTGTAGGGAGGGGCCTGTACTGTTGTGCTTTGGCTATGAGGTCTATATTTTTCCCATTTAATTTAAAGATTTCTCAAGGTAAAAGGATAGAGTATTTACCTAGACCAAAATAGTGGGCATAGGAGAGGGAGAGGGAGAGAGGGAGGGAGGGAGGGAGGGAGGGAGGGAGGGAGGGAGGAGGGAGGGGGAGGGAGGGAGGAGGGGGGAGAGACTGTGGCTTCCTTTAGTTCTGTGTGCACTGACTGTGTGACTGCATCTGGATCCAGGAGCCAGGTTCACACAAAACTGCATAATAAGAGAAAAGCACAGAAGCTGTAACTTGTTCATGTGTTTGGGAATCTTCACAAGAGCTGAGGTCTAAAGAAGGGAACACCCCCAAATTGCTTGTACATTTTAGCAAAGAACACAAGAGATTTGTGAACGGCAGGACAATTGGCTCTCAAACTAAGATAGTACATTTTAGGGACATCGTTAAGAGATATTAGCATGCTGGTAGCATAACAGTGCAGGAGAAGATAATGGCTACCCCAGTGAATTTCTTTATTCCAGTTAGTACAGCACCAGTGACAAGATCTGGTGACTAAAGTTGTTTTCTAGCTTGGTGACAAGGGGACACCCCTTCTAGAAGAACCTCCAGAGCGTGTCACAGTAGGAAGATGGACCAAGTGACCCTTATATCAGTTACAGTGGCTCAGATGGCTTCATCTTGAAGAGGTCAACACATCAATTTCACCTTTAACTCCACCAGAGAACAAGCTGCCCCCTTTCCCACAAGACCCACCTCTACTAGCTACAAGAGTCACATGCTCAACTGCCTGACTAGAAAACTTGTGTGCACTCAAAGCACCCATATGAAGAGGAATCTTTTCACATGACTAATAGCCATGGAAATTATTAGTAGAAGAAAAGGCAATTTGATGGATGGCAGGTAATATCTTGATTTGAGAAGGGCTGAGCATTTCAGGCAAATTGGACATGATTCTTGTCCATTTTTATTGGGTTGTAAATATTTTATATATTCAGACTCTGAACATTTTATCTGTGATATTTCTGATTCATATCTTGTCTCATTTTGTCATTTAATTTTTTTCTCTTTTTTTGATGTATGGACCTTTCCATCTTTATGAATTTTTTCCTTCACTGGTGATTCCTTCATTACGTTTTAGGCTCAGACATTTGCTTTTTCATCTCTAGATCAAAAACATTTTCTGAAGGCTCTTCATTATTGACATTTTTCTATCCACTAGGAATTTGCATTGGAGGGTGGTATGAAGTTGGAGTTCCAAGTTTTCCCCCTCTAAATATTTAACTAGTTATTCTACTCTACTTCAAAAAATATTATTTTTCCTTTGGCAATGAATTTCTCAGCCTTCTTGTATAATATATGGATTCTCATTCTTACATTCAGGACTGCTCCGCAGGATCTGTTCTGCTCCATTTATCTCTCCGATGGTTCTTCGGCCTAAATGATTGCTTGTTAAATTATTATTACTTTACTAATATCCTCAAATATCTGACAGAATATGTCACTCATTTTTAAAGCAATTCTTTTCCATGATGTTTCGTTATTGGTCCAGTTTTATTAAAAAGTGCAAGCAACAGTAATTAAACTCAGTGGTTCCCCTCCAAATAGCTAGCAAATCAGAAGGGGATCCCTGATGAAGAGAAGAAAGTAGTGAAGGGTGGACGTGACAAAATACCCAAAATACCTTATGTATGCTTATGAAATTGGCCAAGAATAAATTAGAAAAAAGTGTCTCAGCATAGGGCATTTAAAAAATCTATAACATAAATATTTTTATCTGGGGAAGAAAGACTTCAGACTGAACATGTAATTTGGAGAGGGAAAGTACATCTTTGCTGTAGTGAGTCTTCCCACCCAGAAGTATGAAAGTCTATACTTATGTCATACCATGAAGTTAAAAATATTTCCCCATATGGGCTCCATTCGGTCCTTATTTGTGTTACAATGGTTAGTGCTGTCAACTTGGCAGGATGTGGAATCACTTAGATGACCAACCACGGGGAAGAGCTGCCTCGTTAGGCCAGGACCACTCATGGGCTGGGTGCCCAGATGGATGAAAAGTAGGAAGAAAACTGACTACCAGCATTTGGCATTCTCTGCTTCCTGGCAGTGGATGGATTGGATGTGACTTGCCTCACACTCCTGCCACCAGGCCTTCCCCACCATGATGAACTATAACCCTTCAAACTGTATTTATAAATAAACACTTCCTCCCTAAATTGCTTCCTGTCAAGCATTTTGTCACACCAATAAGAAAAGAATCACACATATTTGTTAATGTATTTCTGAATGCTGACTACTCTGTTTTATTACTATTTTGATCCAAAGCTATCTCCAATCATGGTTTTTAATTGGTGGTCAATGATTCATGGGAAAACAATTGGCTCTTTGCTTTTATGTGTTTACTTGTTATATACCTAGTTTGTCATTGACAAAAGGGCCAATCCTCCTGTTATTTTAATCATACACGAGATCAATATCTAATGATTTGCCACCAGAGATGTCTTCTGCTTGGGGGCAGAAAGATCCTCACAAGGTGTCTGCTTCCCAGCCCCACCCTAATGCCTTGAGTACAGTTGTATCTTATCCCAGCTTGTGAGTTTTGCCTTGTGTAGACTGCAAGCGCTCAGGCTCTCTACAGTGAGTGTATAGTGCATAAGATGCAGTGAGGCCATTATTTCCAGGGATTTAATGCCTATCCTCTGAGAAGCCACACTGAAACGTGATGTCTGCCATCCATGTTCCTCTGGTCACCTTCCTCTCAGGGTGTTCTAGGGAGAATGTTCTAGAACCAGGGACAGCTTGCTATCAGAGCTGAACTCAATATAGGCAATTTCTCAGTAGACTGAGCAACCAACTAAGAGAAAGAGAGACTTGCAGTTTGTAGGCTGAAGGAAGCCTCTTTACCAAGACGTGCTGCATCAGCTGTAAGTGGCCTCAGAGACTGTTGAACTGCCAGCCTGGGAACACTCGTGGGTTCTGAGAAAAATGCTAGTGGATTGTTGAGTCAGCCTCTGTCTGATGCTGTGCAAAACCTCTCCTCAGGCAACAGTGCTATGGCAGCCTGGCCTGGGGAGACAGAGCTGTGATTCGAATTACGACTCTTGCTGTAAGTTCCCTCCAGAGAGGTGACAGAGACAAGTCACTCTCCTCTGGTTTGCAAGATGTCTGAAATCCCAGTTCACATGCAGGAGGTGGTCTTGAGTTTGCATGTGACGTGACCACCTGGACATGCAGTTCTGTTGGGAAAGTCGCCCATCAAATGGGCTGATGTCCACGTCTCGATCCTTGGCCTTCTCATCTTTGGACATGTTCCCCTTCCATGGCCTTGTGACACAGGGTCACTGCATGGGGACAGTGCAGGACAACATGAGCCTCATCAGACATTCAACCGACAGACTGGAAGACAATATGGCTGTCGGCCAGCTTCTAGGGCCCAACTGCACAGTCTGCTCCGTGGAACCCATTGCCAGCTCTTTGCTCGGTCTGAGAGCAAGTCTCCAGGTTAAAGGGCTTTCAGGAATCCTTACATCTGGCAGGAGATGTTAAAATGTTCATCATCTAGCAGATGGTTAATTCAAGGACCCAAGCACAGTGTAAGTCCCCAAGAAACAAAAGTGGAAGATGTGTTCTATAGGGAAGGAGATAAAAGAATCCTAAAGATGGCTGCTTCATTTGGTCGGCCAAGGGCTGGGATCACTGGGATCATCGGGGGTTTGTGCCCAACGTCATGAAGAATTTGTAAATCTGCACAGGACTCCTGCTTCACCATCTCTCTGGGAGCTTTCATGTTCTCGCCATGTTTACGGAGTTCACTCCATGGGTCTAATGAGCAGGCTGCAGACCAGAAGGCAAAGTCTTATTAGTACAAAGAGGAAAGAGCTGGCTTTGAAGAACAAGGGGGGCTTCTGAAATGGATAAAAAGGCTATTTTAAAATTATTATGTGGCCTGGGTTTCTGAGCTTGAAGGAGGCAAAAACTCCGTGGTAGCCTCACAGGGAAGGTGTCTCAGGACATTAATAAATAGCTGGATGTCCCTGGGTCTCATATTCATGTGTTTAAAGGCAAGAAGGAATGCGCTTGCCTTTTGAAACATCTAGAGGTGGATGAATGCTTGGAAATTTCTAGATACAACTGCATGGAAATGTGCTGAAATGCTACAAGTCCTTCCTGCTCCAAATGAAATAACCCCCTGTCTCCGCTTCACTTTCATTTACACACACCATTTACTTAGAGCTGTATACATCCTACATAGTTTCTCGCCACTCTCAGTAGGTGTACAAAGCCAGAGAGACATCTGTAGTTCAGTGCATCAGGGGTCCCCTTGATGACCCTCCAGAGCTTGGTATGGGCTTGGTGGGCACTGAGGGAGAAAGCAGAAGAGTGAGATGTAGTTCATGCCCTTGAAAAGCTTTTAACTATTATTTGTACTTTTTATTATATGTATGTATTTGTTTACATGTATATGGGTGCATGTGTGAGGTGTGTGTATGTGCAGGTACATGTTTACATGTGTGCACATGTATATAGAGGCAAGAGGGCGATATTGGGAATTATTCTCAGTCACTCTCTTCATTGGACACTTAGTCCCCACCTGGTGGCGCTGTTCAGGAAGGTTGTGAAGCCTTTAGATAGTGTGGTCCTTAGGGTGGGGGTCCCTGGAAGGTGGTCCTTGAGCCTTTGTAACCCACTCCCACCTCCTTCGTGTTGCTCTCTTCTTTCTGACTGAATATAATGTGACCAGCTGCTCAATCCTTGATTCTCCCACCATGATGGACTGCCCCAGCCCACGGGGTTCTGGTAATTCGTGGGTCGCTAGGGGCACTAAGCCTGAAAATAAATGGGCGAGAAAGAAAGAGCGAGACCAAGCAATGGTTGTCAAGGACTGTTTATTGAACATATGCCAGGAGTTTTTAAAGAGAAAGGAAGAAGTAAAGAAAGAGGAAGTAGGGGAGGGGGAGGAATGGGTGTTAAATGCCCTCAGGCCCGGGCAGGTGTCGGGAACTTTCCTGTGGTTATCTCCAACACTAACCTAAGGGGTGGGGTGCTTGACTAAATTGGCGGTTTAGCATGGAGGTGGCCAGGCCTCTTGTAAAGGAGACTTTTATATCTGACCAGGGCTGGCTCCTGACACTGGACTCGTCCTGGAACTGTTAATCAGAAGGAACTTTGTCCTGTTAAAATGTTTTTGTCAGGGTATTTTTATCACAGCAGCATGGGAAGACAGAAACAAGACAGTCTACAAGGCACTCAAAAGCATACACACAGACTTAGCGTATGAACCCCAAACAAGAAAGGAAGGAAGGAAATTTACTTAACTTGTAACACAGTGAGGACATAGGTAAGACCGTTAACCACATGGGTAGAATATCAACTACATCAGAGAAGAGTGGTGACCTGTATGGCACTGTGATCTTAAATGTGGTGGCTGGAGAAGGCCTCTCTGGAAAGGGTAGACTTTGAATGATGGATGACATGAGGAGGATAGGAGTTGGCCAGTTACCTGGGAGAATGGTCTGGATATAAGGCCATCAAGGGCAACAGTCTTAAGACAGTAATGTGTCCAGTCCAGGGTGCACAAAACTAAGGGTCCAGACGTGCAGCTGCTGGAAGAGCATAACTTTTATCTGAATGAGCTGAAAGTCGTCGTCATGGAGTGGGCTGCCATGGTAGAACTTAGGCTTTGAAGGACTCACTCTGATGACATTGTAGGAGAATAGAGGTGCTTTGCCTTTTCTACTCACAGTGACAGGGGTGGTTAGGAGACCACTGCAATAATCCAGCCAGGAATTAAAATATCTTGGTGTCTTGAATGATAGCTGAGAAAGTACAGACTCAAAAGATGTTTCCCAGGGAAGAGAGGCGTGGGTGAAGGCAGGGATGCTGCAAGTCAGTGGAAGAGAACAAGAATGAGTGAGAAAATAAGACCAAAAATGATCAAAGATTGGCAAGAAGAGAGGGGATACAGGCAACAAAAGGAAGTGGCCGGCAGGTGTCTTAGTCTTGTAGCTGTCAATCAATCGGCCATTCAACAACAGAAAAGACTCAGCTGCTGGGACGGCAGTGGACATCATGAGCAATGGAGAGGACCAAATTGCCTTATTGGTTTGGTTTCCAAATAACGGAAAGAAAAACCCCACGTCAATTCAGGGAACAAACAAGCACAGGAGGCTTCTGAACTCAAGCAGAGAGACACTTAGGTTTGCTCTCAGAACTGGAAGTCAGTATTGGCCAAGAATATGATGCTGTCTTTCCCTTCTGTAGCACAGGGGGAACTTAAAATCATATTTTTGTCTATTTCATATGCTCATTTCCTTTTCCCTCCACTTTTTGGGGGGATGTTATAATTGCCTTTGGATGGCTTAAAATTGCAGGCTGTTGAAAATAAAGCCAAAAATTCTACGGGGGAAAAATACAAAATGGATAAATTTGGAAATATGCTTCTAAGATGCGTGATGGAATGTGCATATGCACTTTAGGAAATGTGTGCCTTGACTAAACCTAAACTGTTGTGCAGGCTGGTGTTCAGGAGAACCATCATGAGTTCACTGTAGATGAGGAGAGGGCACAGTGGGGGACCGCACAGAAATCCCTGACTTTTCCTAGTCATCCTCTGCCTGGAGAGGCAGGAAATGGAGAGGTAAATGCCTGATGTGGGGAGGGACTGCTTCAGAGACAGCACAGGGTGAGAACCATGGGAGGAGGGGTCAGGTGGCTGCAGCTACCTGATGGGGGCAGGGATATGTCCTCTGAGAAACTTTCATTTGCACAAAGGCATTGAAGCATGGGGGCCATGAAGATGTCTGAGGGAAGAGATCACAGCAGGAGCAAAGGTCTGGCTGGAGGCAGGAGACTGTTCCCACCTGGTGGCTGGGATGAGTCAGTAAACTTGGAGTAATTAGAGATGAGGCCAGGGCCCTGTGGGGGGGGCACAGGACTTCAATCCCAGTACCCGGGAGACAGAAGTGGTGAGTTGAGGCTAGCTAGGTGAGTTCCAGGCCAGACAGGGCTACATAGTGAGACTCTGTTTCAAAACAAACAAACAAACACATCCATACTCACACACCCACAGACAAGAATCAAGAGATAAGGTCAGGCAGCCAACTGGCTAATTTTTGCTGTCAGCTTGATTAGATTTAGAGCTGCCTACAAACTGGGTAAG
This sequence comes from Cricetulus griseus, assembly GCF_003668045.3. NCBI lineage: Eukaryota > Metazoa > Chordata > Mammalia > Rodentia > Cricetidae > Cricetulus > Cricetulus griseus. Next base: position 2,820,679 of record NC_048597.1, on the reverse strand, counting down.
GTGCGTCTGTGAAAGGGATCCCAGATGGGATTGACCAAGAAGGGAAGATCTACCTTGAAGGTGGGTAGAACTGTTCTGAACAGAACAAAAAGGGGTGGGTGGGAAAGTTAACACCATGCTGGCATTTACTTCCTTTGCTTTCTGCCTAGTGCAATGAACTGAACCCTCTGAAATCATGAGCTGTCTTGAAGTCATTTCCAACCATTTGGTTGACGGGCTACAGAGGTAGCTAATATAGGGGTTGGGCATTCATGGGAACAGAGATGTTCTAGAACCTATTATGATGGTAATTGCACAACTCTGTGGATATCCTAAGACCCCCTGAACTGTGGACTTAATTAATCATTTCATGTATTTTTGGTGTCTAATGTGTGAATAGGGCTGCACCTGTGTGTGAGTTTGGGGGCCAGAGGTTGCTGTCAGGTGGCTCCCTCAACTACTTCTCCACCTTAGTTTTTGAGGCAGCATCTCTCACTGGGTCTGGAACTCAACAGTTGACTAGACCTGCTGGCCACCAAGTCCCGGGAATTCTCCTGTCTCTGCCTCTGAGTTCTGTGGTTATAGAATGCACCACCGTGCTTGGCTTTTTTGTGTGGGTTCTGGAGTTGCAAACTCAGGTCACCAAACTTGCATGGCAAGCACTTTACTGGACTGAGCCATCTCTTCAGCCCTGAACTGCACATTTTAAATGAGTGAGATGTACGGTGTGTGAATTACACTCCCACCTTATTGTTAAACAATAACAATCTACCCAAGGACCGGTCTGGATGCTCTCGGAGACTCTTGTTGAGGCCTGGCAGGAGAGTAAGGATGTCACTGAGGGATACTGCAGGTAGAGGAGGAGAGAAGGGGGAAATTCTGTATGCATTGTGATGGGGAAATTAGGACCAGCTTCTGAGTTGGAACTGGGGTGCCATGATGGCTATTCTTGGTTGCCAACTTGACTACATCTGGAATTATTAAAACCCAAGTGGCTGGTTCTCCTGTGAGGCATTTCTTTCCTAATTAAATAATATGACGTGGGAAGACCCACTTAGGATAGCCTAAGGTGGGAAGTTGCACCTTTCATCTGAGCCACACCTTTAGGTGACGGCCCACATGAAGGACATGGAAGAAGGAAGCTTACTACCTCTTTGCCTGCTTGCTCTTGCTAGCAAGTCTGTTCCTTCAGTGGCATTAGAGCCTGATTTTTCTGGATTCTGGCATATACTAAAGACCAGCTGAGACATCCAACCTTGTGGACTGAGCAACTATTGGATTCTTGGACCTTCTGTTGGCTGACAGCCATTGTTGGACTAGATGGACCACAACCTGTAAGACATTCTAATAAATCTCATATATATATGTATATATAGCATATTATATACATATAATATATAATATGATATATATATATATATATTCACTCTACCAGTTCTGTTCCTCTAGAGAACCCTGGCTAATACTGTATTACAGATTATAAGGGGCTCCCTGAGCTCTCACCCCATTGGGTGTCTGAGACAGGGGAATAAGGGTTGAGGTCTGGTACCTCCCCAAGGTAAGGCACTGCACAGGTACCCTGAAAAATGCTGAGAAGTTGAGGCCAGTCCTTATCTCAGGAAGATGGCAACCTATGTGTGGATTTCAGCACAGGAACACAGTAACATTTAAACCAGGACAGGATCTTAATAAGAGCCCGAGGCAAGCCCACAAGAGACACTCCAGGCACACACACTGTCTGGCGGTAGAGATTCAAATGTTACTGCAGGGTGAGTGGAGGAAGCGAGCACAGTGGGAGCAATAACTGGAAACCCCTGTGCGGTGGGAATTCGGAGACAGACCTCATTGGCTCATGCCAATTTTACACAGGAATACCAAGGGAGATGGGTTGTGGAGAGCGCAGAACAGCGAATTCCCTTCTCGACTACAGAGGGGTGAAACCCTTTTCTATCATTTGATTCATTGTGAGAGTGAGCTGAACAGTTTTGTTCCAGATCATAAACAATTGGCCTCCTGTGGAAGAGTAAATGCCAGGAAGGGCCACTGGTTTGCTCTGGACTGGATAATATCCATAGCTCCTGATAGATTGCCTAGAAAAAGAGTCAGGCAGAGCCACGGAATCCTGTGGAGAGGGAGCCAGGGGAGGGGGCAGCTGCTGCTTCCTGTCCACATGCAGAACTGGGAGGGGCTTTTGCCTTTTAGACAGAAGTTGACTTCAATGTGCAGGACTATTAGGACAGTCTCTCGTGTCAGTGTGTCCAGGGAGCTTGAAGCTAACCACCCACTCTTCTCTGGAGAGTAAATAACCTGGTCACGTGACAACTGCAATGACAAGAAATTATCCTCTGATTTAGATAGCATTTTAATTTTCTGGGAGTAAGAAATGTATCCCACGTCAGGTATTGGGGTATTAGAGACGGTCTATGGCTTTCTTGGGGATGATTCAGTCTGTAATGTGTTTGTTGTGCATGCCTGAGAACCTAGGCTCACCCCCAGAACACAAACATGAAAAGCTGGCTTCCTTGCCCTTATAATCCCAGCTCTGGGGAGGTGCAGACAGGAGGGTCCCTGGTGTTTGCTGGCTAACCAGTCTCAGGTACTTGGCGAGCTTCTGGTTAGTGAGAAATCCTGTCTCAAAAGAGGCAGGTGGCACTGAGGAATGATACCTGATGTTAACACCTGCCTCTGCATGCACCATTGCACATGTGCAGATCACACACATGCTCCCGCACACCCACAGACATATAAACTCATGTACTCAACACATGCACACACACGCACACACGCACACCATGAGCTCACACATGCACCCCCCCACACACAGACACATAAACTCATGTACTCACACCCATGCATGCACACACACACCATGAGCACACACATGCACCTGCACACCCACAGACACATAAACTCATGTACTCACACCCATGCACACACACATACACACCATGAGCACACACGTGCACCCACATACACACAGACACATAAACTCATGTACTCACACCCATGCACATACACACATGCTCGAGCACATACACACACATGCATACACATACACACACAGGCACATACACAAGCACACATGAATGCACACACACACACACACACACACGTATGCACAAGAGCACACACACACACACACACACACACACACACACACACACGGGGAATCTTTGTATTCTACAAGCCAGGGCTGTCTCTGTTTATTCTGTCTCCGTGTCTCTGTTTCTTCATTCATAAAATATGGAAGAAGATGATACCTGAAGGATCTTTGGGTGGAATTTCCCAGGACCACTGACTTTCATGGCATCACATGCCCAGGAAGCAGTTCAGAAACATTCTGAAAGCCTTAGCTTGGAAAAAAACCATTTCTTTCCCAATCTGTGCTGGTCTTCTTTATGGTAGCTAAGTGATATGTTTATTCTTCATTATGATTGTTCTTATGCTTCCAGTTGAAAGGTCAGCAGCCTTCCCTGGGGAAAAGACTGTTCTCACTGAGGGCTGGAGGCAGTGAGGATGAGACACACAGAAGTGGGGCACCAAGGGACAGGAGGTCAGGTAGGTGACTCCTTTGAGTGCTGGGGAAACTGGGAGCTGTGTACCTGATAGGAAACTTTCTGGTAACAAGCCAAGATCGTTCACACCAAATGAGAGGTCCACTGGGGTTGGGTGCAGGAGAATGCAAGTCTGCTAGGGTTGGATGCAACCCAATGCAATGTTGGATACAGGAGAATGCAGGTCTGCTGGGGTTGGGTGCAGGAGAATGCAAGTCTGCTGGGTTTGGATGCAGGTCTGCTGGGGTTGGGTGCAGGACAAAGCAGGTCTGCTGGGGTTGGATGAGGGATAATGCAAAGCACAATTTCTCCACAGAAATCTTTTTTAAAAAACCCACTAAATCTAAAATGAATTTATTATGTATGATTTCAGATATGAAATATTACATATTGAAGTATACTACATGCTCAGCATAATGCTGAGGTGGTCTGTCGTCACACTTGATTTTGGTAATGTCAATACCATTATTTTCTTATAAAACAATGCAGGTTTGTTGTAGAAAGCCTCAAACCAGGCAAGCAATAAAGACAGAGGAAATATCATGGAGTGTGCTTCCCCTCCTGGAAATTCAATTCTGTGCAGTTATTAGGGCTGGTTTGTAGATATTAGGAAATGGGAGTGTGTCCGCATGGATCTACAGATTTCTGCTTTGTTGTTAACACACAGACTTTCATATTGCATTAGGCTCATAAGTAGATCAGACAGAATTAAACTAAAAATGGGGTAATTTTAGATTTTCCAAAGGGTTCACAGAGCTTCCTTGTGTATTCTTCATCCACAGGCTTCAGTGTCCCCTAATGTCACCATCTCATGTTACCATGGAAACAAGACAAGTCTAGGAAGCCTATGCTGGTCTGTTACTGTGTTAGTCATGTACTCATTTCTGTAGCCACCACTGAGAAAATGGACTTACTCAGAGCACACTTATTCTGGAGGGTTCCCTCTGACTGGCTGGTGTGACAGCCTCAGGCCCATGACAACATCTCATGGCAGGGGACCGTAGTGGAGCAAAGGTAGGAAGGTTCACCTCAGGCCTGGGGTATCGTTGCTTCCACGGGACCCCAGGACCAGAAGACCACTCCCCCAAGATTTCACCCTTCAAAGTTTTCAACATCTCCCTCCATAGCCACAGGCTGGGGACCCCTTCTACACAATGCCTTTCGGGGACCTTATAATCCCAACCACACAAGTGCTTGTCACTAAACTATATGGCCTTATTTAGACTGAGGTGTGCCACTGCCACACCACACCCTGATCATTTCTCAGAGCAGGAGTGATGGTTAGTGCTGAGTGTCACTGTGACTGGACTGGGGGACTTTGAAAAGGACAGAGTTGTGGGTGTGTCCCTAAGGGTGTTTCCAGGGAAGTTTTATACAGGGGTCAGCAGACTGGGGAACACCCAACTGTCTCTGTCACTGCCAAATGACCCCACTCACCTTTCTTTCATTCTGCTCTACTCCTCCTGTCCTTACATCAGAATCCAGGTTCTCCATCCTTCAGACTGTGGGACTTGTACCCAGGCCTCCTAAGGGCTCTGTGGCATTTGGCCTTGAACTGGGGTTGCTGTTGGCTTCCCTGGGAATGGGGATTCTGGGCTGGGACTGAGACACGCTGCCCTCTTCTTTCGCTCTCCAATCTGGACCTGCTGGCATCACTTAAGGCAATTTTTCTAATATCTCCCATCTATCTTATAGTGCCTGACCAATGCAGTAGCTGTTCGAGACCTTAATTCTGTTCCCTTCTTAAATGCAGTAAATTATTTGACATAAGTCACCTGCCTCAAATTTCAGAACCTCATTTACGTTAAGAAAAAAACATGGCTGGATATTATCAAACACAAGCTTTTGTGAGAAATATTGTAGTCAGGGCAGTGTAGGGACAGTGCAGCTGGTGACCCCTTGCTGGTGACAGCCTCCTTTACTAAGTCACATACTGAAGCTCCCCTCTGTACTCGTTACTTTTTTGAGGCTGGGATAAAATGTCAGGGCTAAACGTACCATAGGGAACAAAGGGTTAATGTTGGCTCACAGTTCCAGAGGGATGGGGTCAATCATGGCAGGAAGACCATACTGCTGAGCTGGTGTGGTGTCAGGGGCAAGAAGATGGATGGTCACATCTTCCCATCTATGCACAGATAACAGGAAATGGAATGGGGGCTATGAAAACTTAAAGACTACCCCCCCCAGTGATGTACTTCTCCCAGCAAGGCTTTACCCCAAAAGGTTCCACATATCCCTAAATAGTGTCAACTAGCGGGGACCAAGTGTCCAAAAATATGAGCCCATGGGGACATTTTTAACTCCACAGCACCAACCATACCAAGTACTAAGGTATTACTATATTATTGTTCCTCTCTCTCTCTCTCTCTCTCTCTCTCTCTCTCTCTCTCTCTCTCTCTCTCTCTCTCTCTCTCTCTCTCTCTTTTCTTTCCCTTCAGAAAGCCCATAAGTGTCCTGGTCTAAAGAGATGATTCACTCAAGTGGGGGCAGCAGAGGACCCTGGGGACAGCTCTTTGCAAAGCAGTGTTGCAAAGTAGAATAGTTAGGGTCTTGCTGTGAAGTGTGGTAGTCCTGCTTGTTTGTGGGAGCTAGCCTGTGGAAGAATGCTACTCTTTCCTGTCCCAACCCTCTCAGCATCTCAGCCTTAGTACTTAGTTGGCTTCAGGACAGGTGTGTCTTTTCTGCATCTACTGCCTGTAGTTGGCTCCAAAGTTCATGGCTTCTCTCTTTTGCTATGATAAAATACTCACCAAGAGGCACATACGGGAGGATAGGTTTATTTTGGTTCATGGTTCAACACACACACACACACACACACACACACACACACACACACAGAGAGAGAGAGAGAGAGAGAGAGAGAGAGAGAGAGAGAGAGAGAGACTTGAAAATTGGAGAGGACCCCCGTGAGAAGGGTGTCAGTGGGAGATGGATGGGCATGAGGAAGGGGAATGGGGCATGGAAATGACTGAACTTCATTATATAAATGTATGAAACTGTCAAAAAATTAAAAATGGAAGAAAGAGGGTGCTACTGACCTTAGAGAAACATAAAAATATGTAGGATATTCAAAACAAGTTAGGGGGTTGGTTAGAGCCACTTCTCAGTGAGAGCAGTGCTGAAACACTGGTGTGATGCCTCTGGACTCAGTCAGAGGGGAGGGAAAAGTGCTAAGATAGAAAATGCTGCCACTGTGCCCTCAAGCCTGGGCCTGGGCTGGTGGGGTGAACCTGTTTAGAGATGATTCTCGGAGGAGAGGGTGTTCCCTAGGGGGTCCTATCTAGTGTCACACCTCATTGGTGAGTCTTTCAAAGGACCTCAGGATCTTCAACCTGTGTGGCTTCCCTGCATACAACAGGGGTTAAGAGGCTGACACACAGGCCCATAGCACCCCACTCATCAGGAGGGCATACACGGGAAAACACTCGCACATTTGAAGACTCTGGGAACTGCAGGATAGACATTTGCAGGTCTGAGATGTCTACACTGAATAAGGAAAGGGTACCATCCAGATGGGTAGGGGTGGGGCATGAGAAGAAGGTCTCATGGGGGAACCAGCTTTCACGATGAGACTGTCATAGTGTCACCAATGAAGGGAGCTCCAGGCATTCTCAGTAGGCACGTACATGGGGCACAAAGGGAAAACTCAGGGCAAACCTTGACAGTTGTCAACAGTTACACACTAAACAGGGGCTCAGACTTCATCACCAGTAGTTTCCAGTGGGGAACATGCTGCCTAAATGGGCCCATGGGATTCCTTCATGTATCCTTTGCCTGTTGACAGATATCAATCCCCTCATCTTAGAATGTTCTAGAAGTTGCAAGCTACCCTTTTGGAAGTCTCAAGGGCAATCACACATACATTCCCAACCTGCTTTGCAGTTCTTCTCTTGCTGAAGACATCTTCACACCACTTCTAGTCCCCATGGTCTCTACATGCACAGATTTCACTAACAAAGGGCTGGTGGGCATGGGTGTCTATTTTTAGCTATTGTGATGAACCCACTAAGATTTGCTTCTTGACCTGGAATTCCAGTCTAGAGCTATGCCTATAATATCTTGGGTACATTTTAATATCATGCCACATTTATTTGTTCATAATTTATCCTTCTTTTGCTTCTCAAAGGGGATTTGAGACGATTGAAAATACAAGTTCATATTCTGTCTGCCCATTTCAAATGAAGGCAGAGACCTTGTCACTCAAATTCTTAATTCCTGAAAAAGCACACTTGTTCCCCTGTGAAGTGACTTCTGTGTTCCTCAAAGCTCCTAAGAGACACCAATCAATGTGCTCAAGAGAGTGGAAATTGTGCTTATAGAAAATGTGTTTTCAGAGAAACCCTGTCTTGAAAAACCAAAAAAAAAAAAAAAAGTGTTTTCAATCAATGGAGCTTCTCCCCTTTCTCTTTTTTTGAATTGCTGTGAGGATGTCTCTCTGAACACTCCATTTATGCTGGGTATCGGATGATAGGCATATTTGCCCAGCAGTAGAGGTTATAGAGTTGACTCTGATTCCGGCCAGTGTGCTAGAGCTTGGCTCATTTTCTCCACTTTTAATACAGACCAGGATTGCTTGCTTAGAGAATGGTGCCACACCCAGCAGACAGGTCTTCTTCCCACTCCATCTACCTGGTGAGCCTAGATTTTGTCAAGTCAACAATTAACACTAACTCTCACAGGTATAAGGACTTCAGCGAGATACAGGGCCTAAATGAAGAAGGAGGTGGAGGTGGCCACCACCCTAGCTCCAGAGTAAGCCCACTGGGGAGAGCACTCATATTTTAATCATCCACTAGGCTGGAGCTCTCCAGGTAGTGGGCCAGTGTGGAAGAGACCCTACACATTTGTATTCCATGGATAGTGGAGAAGGGCTTATGTGCTTTCTCAAGATAATTGCTTCATTTATTATTTAATAAATTATATCATATATACAATATATAATATTTATGAAAATCCAGGTGGGGAAAGTCTAGAGACTGTTGATAAGTTAGATTCTTTCCAAAAATATTGAAGGTCTGATTCATGACGGGTGAACCAGAATATATACTGTTTTATACTCTTTAGGGTCCCCTAGCTTCCCTCCATTATTTGTTAACTAATTTCAGCTTTGTGTTCAATTGATGCCAAAGTAGTTGACTTCCCGTTTAAAAGTAAGAAACATGTACGAATATAGCAAACGCAACAATATAGGAAAAAAGAATGGCAGTGTGTTGATGGATTGTTTTTTGCCCCACTAACAGGTTTTGTCAAGGTGGTAAATAGCATGAGAGATCCGAAAGTGTGCTTAGGGAGAATTATCAAGAGACAAAGTTTTGGTCCTTATCTGCTGATTCTAAGGTAAGGTATGAACTTCCCAGCTATTTTATCCCCATGTTTCACTGGCCTGATTTTTTTATATCTTCATTTTTAATTCACTCATTTATTTTGTCTTGAGAGCTTAATTAAGCCCTAATGTGGGTAGACACTTCTGAACACAGTTATCACTTTTTAATGCCATGCGTAGTTGGAGGCTGGCCTCTCAGAAAGCACAAGGCAGGGGAAGGAGTATTTGTTTCTTTTTCACTTGCTGGAGGTATTCAAGGACCAATTCAAATGCTGTTGAAACTACAACATTTTAGGAAGTGACACTTAAAGGCAAATGGTGTGTGTAAGAGCAAGCGTTAGCATAGCGGAGCCTTGACCATCACAAACGCTCCTCAAATGAAGAGTGTGTTTCTGTGAGTATAACAAACAGTATTAATGATTTAGAATGCCACTGACTGTTGGATTAATGTCCAGAAACTTCTGGATATTTTAAAATACAATGGCTTGGAACACGGTATTTTCCCGACTGGTTTTTACTACTCTGAAAATTGTGCAATACAGTTTTCACTGTAGGAAAAAAATAATCAGTTAACATCAAATGTCAAAAAAGTTCTCTAGCAGGGACACTGGCACCAGCCTGCAATCCTAGCTACTCCAGAGGCTGAGGCAGGAGGACTGAGAGTTCAGGGACACAATGTATAATTTAACAAGATCTTGCCTGAGAATAAAATTTAAAAGGTGTGGGTGGGGCTCCATGGTAAGCACTTGCCCAGTATGTGAGAGACTCGAGTTCTATTTCTAGTACCATGCAAAACAAGCCCCAGCACCACCAACCACCAATCACCAACCACCAACCAATCACCAATCACTAACCACCAATCACCAACCACCAATCACCAACCAGTATAAGTCACTGATTTACATTCCTGTGTAAGTTCAAAGGGTACCTACTCTAAGTTCAAATATCTGTGTATAACTCATTGGCTAAAAGACCTCGCAGAATATTATTTTAAAATAAATATTAATTCACAATTTACTGACTGCTTATGTACCTACCATGTGGCAGACATGAGGCACTAGGGATATACCAGGGTGTAAAAGCATTCTCACAGAACCTGTCATGTTAGCAGGGGACAGTCATTGACAAAGCAGCACGTGGCTGGGCTGAGAGCTAGGTTGGGAGTGGGTGTCCTACGGAAGGTGGAGAGGTCTTTTTTGAAGAAGGGACCTTTGCTGGGACTTAGCTAGGGAGAAGAGGGCCACTAGACAAGACAGTTGCAGAAGGCCAATTTCACCCGTAGGCACCAGTCTTACACATCTGCCCTTTTGGCATTAGTTTTAATTGGGTTTCCATCAATTTGAACTTTTAAAAGTCCCAGCTAAATCAATTCTACCTCAGAGAATTGTTGGAATTCAATTGCTTATTGTACGTGCTTAGTTACCAGAGTGTCTGTAAAATGGCAAATACTTTGTAAGAATGATGGACAACATGAGTTGTGTATTTCTATGATCCTGCACCTAAGATACATGCCAAAAAGCTTAAAATAGACAAGTTAGGTTCCACCATAACTCTATTGTATCAAAGGGCACAATCCCAAAGAATGAAAAGGAAAATTGTATATTGGGTAATGTGATAATTTCCAGAATATGTTAAATAACTCTTACAACTCAACAACAAGTTAACTCAATTAAAAAAAATGTAGGGCTCCCTTATGTCTTCCTCACCCCTCCTCTTCTCCCCTTCTCATTCTCCTAGTTCCCTGTCCCCCCCACCATGCTCCCAATTTTCTCAGGAGATCTTGTCCCTTTCCCCTTCTCCAGGGGACCATGTATGTCTCTCTTAGTGTCCTCCTTGTTTACTACCTTCTCTGTCAGTGTGGATTGTAGGAGGGTAATCCTTTGCTCTATGTGTAAAATCCATATATGAGTGAGTACATACCATGTTTGTGTTTTTGTGACTGGGTTACCTTGCTCAGAATGGTTTCTTCTAGTTCCATCCATTTGCTGCAAATTTCAATATTCCATTGTTTTTTTCCTGCTGAGTAGTACTCCACTGTGTAAATGTACCATATTTTCTGTATCAATTCTTCAGTTGAGGGGCATCTAAGTTGCTTCCAGATTCTGGCTATTACAAATAATGCTGCTATGAATATAGTTGAACAGATGTCCTTGTTGTATGAATGTGCTTCTTTTGGGTATATGCCTAAGAGTAGAATTGCTGGATCTTATAGTAGGCTGATTCCCATTTTCTTGAGGAGTTGCCATACTGATTTCCAAAGTGGCTGTACAAGTTGGCACTCCCACCAGCAGTGGAGGAGTGTCCCTCTTTCTCCAAATCCTCTCCAGCATAAACTGTCATTGGTGTTTTTGATTCTGACTGGAGTAAGATGGTATCTCAGAGTTGTTTTGATTTGCATTTCCCTGATGGCTAAGGATGTTGAACAAGTAATAGTGGAGAGGCTACCTTAAATGCCCTCCCCTGATAACGAGATTGATTACTAACTTATATACTATCCCAGAGCCTTCTTCACCCAGCAGCTGGTGGAAGCAGAAGCAGACACCCACAGCTAAACACTGAACTTAATTGGAATCCAGTTGCATAGAAGGAAGAGTGATGAGCAAAGTGGACAAGACCAGGCTGGTGAAACCCACAGAAACAGTTGACCTTAACAAGAGGGAGCTCTTGACCCCCAGACTGATCACTGGGAAACCAGCATGGAACTGATCCAGACCCCATGAACGTGGATGTCAGTGAGGAGGCCTCAGAAATATATGGGGCATTTTGTAGTAGATCAGTACTTATCCCTAGTGTAGGAACGGACTTTGGGATCCCATTTCACATAGAGGGATACTCCTCAGCCTAGACACATGGGGAGGGCCTAGGCCCTATCCCAAAGGCTATGACAGACTCTGAAGAACCCCCCCCCATGGAAGGCCTCACTCTCCCTGGGGAGCAGAAATGGTATTGGATAGGCAGGCTATTAGTGCGGGGCAGGGGAAGGGGGAGGGAGAGGGAACGGAGATTGACATGTAAAACAATCTTGTTTCTAATTTAAATTTAAAAAAAATTTTTAAATGTAGGGCAAAGGATTTTCAATAATCATTTCTCCATAGATGGTATGCAAGTGACTAACACTCATGAAAATCTCCTCCATGTTGCTAATTTTTAGGGAATTCAAATAATAATAACAGCTAAGTATCTCCCTCCAACTATCAAAAGCAAAATTAAAGGCCAAAGAAAATAGCAATTTCTGGTGAGATGTAGAGAAATTAGAATTTTGGTACCCTCTTGGTAGAACTGTGAAGTTGTACAGATGCTATACCTACCAAGTGTGGTGACTGCTTAAAACAAAACAAAACCTAAAACTAAAACTACGGTATGACTCAGGTAGTCCACTTCTCTGAATAAGTAACCAAAAGACCTGAAATAAGGATCTTAAGGAAATAATTTCTCAACTGCTTTCATAGTGGTGTTCTCTGTAATGGCCAAGAGGAAGGAGCAACATGGGGTTCACCAGGGGAAAAATGGATAATGGGTATTAGACACACCCTGAAGTTATGCAGCTCTACGATGCTCTGACACATGCCACACTGTGGAGGAAACTGATGACATCATGTGTAAAGTCAGCCAGCCACAGAAGAACAAATGCTGTAAGATCCTGTCTATGTGTTTGTGGTCTCTAGAGTCACCAAGCTCAGAAAGGCTGGAATGGTTGCCTGGGCAGAGTCTGGGCAGAGGGAGTTTGTTTAATGGGCAGAGTTTCAGTTGTTCAGTATGAAAACAACACAGGGCTTGTTCCACAACAACACGACTACAATTAACACCCTAGAGATGCATTTTTTTAATAACTGAGGTGGTAAATTTGATTTTGTGAATTTGTAAAATAAAAATGTTGAAAGGACAATAAAAATAGTTGCAGACTGATAGACTGGGCATTCTTTGATGAAAAAAATCACAGGAAATGGTATGCTACATATGTCCTCTTCGTTCTGAATAGAGAGACCCTGAACAGCCACCAAACAACTCAGGGGAAGGAGGGTTTCACAGGCAAGATAATAGAGTCGGTATCAGTGTGTCACTCTCAATGGCTTTGCAACCAGTCTGTCACTTGGCTTTCGCAGAACTTCAAAAAGAACTTCATAACTTAAGTCTGACTTGGCTCTGTGAGAGCTGCCACCATGTTCCTGATGGTTAATGTAGTCAGAGTTATTTTATATGCTAACTAGGTCAAGACTTTCTGGAATAAATATAGCCCCCTGCCAAATATGGAAGAGGTCTGTTCCAGAAAGAATCAATTTAAGTTGAATAAAAACATGAACTCATTTGTAGTTTGAGAACAGTGCTGAGAGTGGTCTCCAGGTTATTAAGGGAAGCGATGTATTAGCATTATGAAAGGGTTAACAAATGGAAAGCACTAGAATCAAATTTACCCACAACCAGTGACCATGTCTGTGATAATCAGCCTAAATTCTCAACATGACATAACCTAGGGTCCCCTGGGAAGAGAACCCCAATTGGGATTGTCTACTGTTTTAGTTAGAATTTCTACTGCTGTGATGAAAGACCACGGCTAAAGGCAGGTTGGGGAGAAAAGGATTTGTTTCAGCTTAGAGTCCTACATCACAGAGGGAAGTCGAGGCAGGAACTCAGACAATACAGGAATCTGGAGCCGAATGGAAGTAGAGGCTGTGGAGGAGTGCTACTCCCTGGCTTTGGTCTTCACCAAACATGCTGGCTCAGCGTGTTTTCTTATTAGCACCCAGAACCACCATCGCAGCGTGGTACCCACACTGAGCTGGGCCTTTCCATGTTTATCGTCAATCAAGAAGGTTAACCAAAGGTTTGCCCACGGACCTATGTAGTGGAGTCATCTTCTCAGCTGAGGCCCCTTCTGAAATGACTTGAGCTTGCATCAAGCTGACATAAAATGAGCCAGCATATTGAGATTGGGCTGCTCTGTGTGGGATGGTCTGCTTTAAGAGTTGATGTGGGAAGGCCTGGAACACTGTGGGAATCACCATTCATTCCCTAGGCAGGGGTCCTGAACTAGAAGAGTGGAAAATGAGCTGAGCTGGAGGAAGCAAGACAGGGAGTTCATTCATTCATTCCTCTCTGGGCCTTACTGTGGGTATGTGTGGCTACGTGCTTCAAGTCCCTGCTGTGACTTTACCACAGTTGTGGACCACAGCCTGGAACGGTGAGTGGAGATTAGCCCTTTTTCCCTCAAGACACTTTATGTCAAGGTTTTTAAAACTAGGACAGAGCCTAACAGTTTACTCTCCTGATGTCCTTGAATGGAGACGGGGACACACGTGTTCCTCTAGAACAGTCCTTGTTTATGGTGAGTCTGCCAACCAGGGCCTGCGGGAGACCTAACATGGTGAATTCTCCAGAAGAGGTGGCATTTGGTTCTCAGCTCTGCTCTGGTATTGTAAGAATCACTACCGATGTCGTAGGAGGCTTGGGGTCCAGGAAGGACCACACTTCTCCTAAGTCAACGTAGCACAGATAATAATGCTGCTACGCAATGAAATGGGCACACAGACAGGAGAACGAGATCAGCCTGGGATGACACCTGTGCTGGGAAGAGGGAGACATCTCTGCCATCACTCTTTCCCTGTGGACCACGGGCTGACCCACAGCTACTGGAAACACAAGCCCTTCGTAAGGTTGACTAGCTGTATCTCAGGAATAGCTTATCCTTCCCGGCCTTTGTTTCAAGCCCATGTTGTTTCCTGGGAACTCTGGAAAAAATATCAGACCAGGTGCCCTCTGATAATCTCTTCACTGGACCCTGTCATCTTCACATGGGTCGCAGCTCCTTGGTATCATTATTTAAACCATTTATCAGTGGTTTAAACTGATTTTCTGAGACCTGGGCTTGACGCTTCCCTCTGCTCTTCAACTGCAAGCCATAGTTACACGTTACTCCAGAACTGACCACTTCAGAGCACATCCTGTCAGCTCTGAATCTAGTCTCCTTCCCTTCACGTCGTTTCTCACAGCTACCTCATCAGGACTTTGGGTGATGAAGTCTGAACTGCTGTATTCATGCTTCCCTGGACAGTTGCCGGAAATAAACATGGACTCTGGGCTTCTGCCAGGACAGGTCACCTTGGACATCACCACCATCTGCTGGCAATGCTCAAAGTAAGTACCTTTGTCTGAGAGATTGAGTATTGTGGACTAAATGGAGCTGGCTCTTTTATTTCTTATTTTTTTCTTCTAGAATATATGCTTCATTCCTCATTTGAGAAAATCGGGTTGACGTGTGTGTGTGTGTGTGTGTGTGTGTGTGTGTGTGTGTGTCTGTGTCTGTGTGTGTGTGTGTGTGTCTGTGTGTGTGTGTGTGTCTGTGTGTGTGTGTCTGTGTGTCTGTGTGTGTAGAGGCTGGAGGACAACCTTGTGTGTCATCTCCAGGAGCACTGTCTACTCCCCTTGGCCTGGAACTCACCAATTAGACTAGGCTGAGAGGGATCCTCCTGTGTCTGCCCCATCCATGCTAGGCATGGGATTGCCTAGCATGCATCCAAGTGGGATTGCCATCTCCATAAATCTGAGGAAGCAACAACATGTCTACCCCAACTCTAAGCTACCAATCCCCACTGTCCTTTCCTCCCTGAGTTGTAAGCTTTGTTGGAGAAAGCCCTGAGGATACTCACTTTAGCATTGGGCCTTGTGTACTTCCTCCCTGTGTGTGATTTTTGTGAAGTCTGCTTGATGGTTACACTAATTCCTTTTCTGTCTCTGGAACCTAATACCTGTTAAGAAGCAACTTAAGGGAATGAAGGCTCATTTGGGCTCACAGTTAGAAGGGCTACAGTCTGCAATGGTGGGGAAGTCTTAGGAGCAGAAGGCTGGTAGCTCACACCTGAGAAGGTCAGGATGCAGAGAGCCAGCGATGCTGACACTCAGCTGTCTTCTCCTTTGTTCCTCTTTTGAAGTCCAAGACCCTAGCCATGCTGCCATCTGCATTCAAGGCGGTGCTCCACATCTCAGGCAATCCTCTCTGGAAACAACCCTCAAAGACATGGTCAAAGGCATGTTTCATGAATATCCTGTGTGTTACTGAATCTTATCACATTGACCTCTGAAGTTGCCATCTCTAGGATACAGCAGGTCTTAGAAAGTAGTGCGTTCCTTAGCAGAACATGTCCACTGTGGTGCAAATTCTAAGTGGGGAGTTCAGAGAGCTGGTTATGTCTTTCCTCTGCAATGCAGGACTTAGATAATGAAAAGGAAGGCCCTGCCATTCTGACTTCCGGAAGCTCGAGCTCTACTCATGCCTGTGGGGTGCCTTGAGTGTGACCACTCTGTTCAGTCAACCGTGGGACTGTATAAGGTGCTGGGGTTGCAGCCACAGGTGTCCTCTTACTGTTGTCTGCAGTGGCTTTGCTTCCGATAGTGAAATCACAGCTGCCACAGGCTCTGCTCGAGTGACTACTGAGAAGGAAGGTGGATGTGTTCAGGGTCCGCTTTTTTTGATGGTGGTGGCGGTTGTGGCATATTTGGACACCATCTAAGCAACCCAGCCCCTCTAATATGCCTTTGTTTTCTTATACAGAACAATTCTGGATTTGAAGCCACACATCTGTTAAGACAGCTGCATCTGCCACGTTTAGTAACTACAGAAGCCTAGGGTCCATCTCTTTTGGAAGTTTTCTACCAGCTCCTAACTGCCCCCACGCCTATGCCTTGTTATATTTCTGTAATTTTATCTCTTTGGCACTGCTGGAACCATTTTGTCCTGTTTCTATTTTTGGTGTGTGCCCCCTAAAATACCTCCAGGTGCTTCCACCTGGGAAAGCATAATGAATACTTATCTACAGAAGTTCTGGACACCTCCGGAAACCTGAGCAAGCGAGGGCTGGGTAAACAAAGCCTCACTTCCTATTAATTATACTCAGATATTTGACTCATCCAGGAGGAGAACAAAATTAATTAGGATAAAAATTAAAGTAAAATTAGGCAGGAGAAGACAAGGCAGTGAAATCATGCAGGAGGAGAAAAAAATGGTCACAATTATGAGACTGAATTGACTGGTTGAGTGTGTGTGGGTGATACATACAGGAAGCGACTGCAGAGGGCGAGAAACCAGGTGAGCTCAGCATAGACAGATGAGTCACATGGAAATGGGACAACAAATCTTACTTTGTGAGAGATGGTGTCCAACCAACTTAGTGACTTGCTGTTGCTTTGTCGTGGAGTCAACTCACAGTTGTCAAATTCCTCTTTCTTATTAAATTTGTCTCTCTTTCTTTAAAATAATGCCCTCCCATGTTTAAAGATGATGGGGAAACAGGCTCATCAGGAGAGAGAATTTTCTGAGATATTAAGACAGCTTGGATGTGATATGTCCCCATAGGTTCATGTGTTTGAACACTTAGTCCCCAGCTGTTTGAGAAGTTGTAAGACAGACAGGAAGTGGATCCATGAGGGAGGAAGTGGTTGCTGGGTACTGGGTTTTATGGGTTATAGGCTGGACCCGGGTCCCTTTGCTTGGTGACCCACTGTGACTCTAGTAGGTGTCTGAATTCTCCCACACCACACAGTTTCCCACTGTCATGCCTTCTCTGTCGTGAGGGACTGTGTCCCCCTAGACAGTGAGTCAGACTGAATCCTTCTTGTTAGGTATTGGCCACAGTGATGACAAGAGTAACGGATACAGGTAGGTCAGCCGACGGCATGAGCAAAGAACAAGAATAATGCAGGACATTGAAAGATTCAGGAAACCCCTGGCTAGGTCTCAGTGCCACTGGCTGAACAGGAATAAGAGGGTACCACCATGTCACAGGCTACTGAAGGACTCTCAGGGCGGAGTCGTTGCCTTCAAGGTGCATACAGCTGATGAGTCTATCAGGCAAGTCCCCTCTGGCTAGTTTCACGGCCATGGCCACACAAGCAATTCCGTCTAAATCCAGTAGCCAAACAAAGAGCCATGGACATAGAAAAGGGAACCGTGGGGGTGTTTGGGAACGGAAAGGTGTGGGGTGTACATAAAGGGGGTGGAGTCAGTATGATCAAAATGTATTATATACAGGATGAAAATGTTAAAGATCAAATATAATTAATTTTAATAAAAAACCTATGCTCCACAAAAGATGGAAGTTTGAAAAACTGCTACCCACACACACGTAGCATATTTTATGAAGTGAGAGACTTTTATGATGACATAAATCTGTGTGCTGTAAATGATAACGCGCTTTGCCTGCCGCTTTAAACAAACCCACAGCTCGTGAAAGCACTCTAGATTTAGTTTTTATACTTGCACGCAAACTCCTGAGAGGAATGTATATTTCCCTTTAAAACAAGAGTGTTCCCTTACACTGTTCTGCCTCCCGAGGCTCTGGGCCACACTTTGTTCCCAGGGACAAGAATAATGCTGAAGCTATTACCCCATAAATCCCTTAGGAGATAAGATGTGAGTGGCCTGAAAGATAAATCAGTGGAATTGAGCAAATTAGAACTGTGGCTCTTGTGGTCTTTATTTATTAACTGCAGTACTCTGCCCTAACCTCCTGCACAGCGCTGCTTTAATCCATTACGAGACTCGGAAGTTCTTGGAGGGTTTCAGCTGACTTCCTGCTTCTCCCACATAGGCAGGTATAAGAGGCTCCGGGGAGCCAAGAGGTCACAGCCGCTATGGTTTTTGTTGTAGGGATGTCACCCTCCCTCAGATGAGAGCTGCTGCAATAAGCAAAAGCAGGGTCACAGCATACACAGGTAAAGTCACGTAAAAGAGACCAGTTTTCAGGTGTGCCGGCCAGTTGCAGTAGCGTTGTTCAAACTCTGAGCGTATGGAGAAAGACTGTGTCTGTCTATGCTGCTGGGGCCAGGCATCCTTGTAAGTAACAGAGGAGATGGTGGGGGCTGCCACAGAAGCTCCTTCCTGGGGAGGAGCCAGTCAGTTGTCAATGGTCTTTCCCACTGACCTGGCCACAGTTTTTGAGGAAGAGGATGAGACTCAATGAGCACATTGGAGACACCATTCTGAGCACTTTTCCCGTGCTCTCACCCTCCTCTGCAGCCCAGCGTCACGGCCACCTTTCTCATCGCTAGGTGGAGCGGCACACATTAACAGGCGGGGTGGATATCTCACTACAGCTAGGTAGCC
The DNA here is from genome assembly GCF_003668045.3 of Cricetulus griseus. Classification (NCBI taxonomy): domain Eukaryota; kingdom Metazoa; phylum Chordata; class Mammalia; order Rodentia; family Cricetidae; genus Cricetulus; species Cricetulus griseus. The sequence goes on along the minus strand of NC_048597.1, from coordinate 2,801,727 downwards.
TTCTCCATGCATCTTCCTGTGGTTAGTGACTTCCTGTAGTGGTTGGGTCATCTGACTTTTGAGCTTCAGAGATTTTTCTTATTTAGATTACTTTTATCCTAGCGAAGCATGTATAATTGGTAACTTGCTGCCGTAGCTGTCTTGTGGCACGTCAAGTCCGAGCGGCTCTAAACTCGTCCGTCACTACTCTGTGTGGACAAGTGATAACTCTCTTGTGCTCTCTGCCCAGCAGCTGTGCACAGCAGCCACGACTGTTTTCTGCTTCTGCAGCTTCACTTGTTCTAGACACCAATCTGATGGGCTAAGAACATCCATTGTTCTGTCTCTGGCTCCTTGCATTTCCTGTAAGGCTTTCAAAGTTCATCTGCATCGCACACATGGTAGATTTCCCCTCCTTTACGAGGCTGGCTGGTGCTTACTTGGCTGTGCTAGGAAGGGAAGAAAGAGATGAAAACCATCTCCATGCAGGACCATATGAGACGGATGGATGTCACTGTATCAGCTCTCTCTGAGGCAAGGCACCATTAGTGTCTGTAACACAGCGGCAGATGACAGGGAGGGGAAAGTTAGAGAGATGGCTGTTCTTGGGAGCCAAAATGGAAAACTCCCCAAGCGACTTGTAACTAATTTCCAAAAGTGCTGGCCTTATGTGAGTAGATTAAAACTAAACCAGTCCTGCCCTGTCAGTGGGAGATCAAGATCACAGACTGCTTGCAGCCACTTGTCAGGTTGAAGGTGCTGGCCATAAAGCAAAAGGGAAAACCTATGACAATGAATTAGCTGCCCCTCGTGGCCCAAAGCCAGCAGAATTAAAAGGTAAATACTATCGGCTACTGGCTTCCAGACCACAAAGCAAAGAGGCAAGCTGAGACAACAAACATAGTTATTATTTCTTCTTAGCTTGAACACAGCCTGAGCCCTGGGACACACTGAGTCCTCCCTGCTGATTGCAAGGTTAAACCAATAACATCACAGGTAGAGATGCCTCTGTGCTCAAGGCCCAGGTCACACCCAGGTGTGGTTTTGTCCTCTTTATAAAGGGGCGTCTAGGTGGAGAGATAGCTCAGAGTGTAAAAGCATCTGCTGCTCTTCCAGAGGACCCAGGTTTGAGTCCAAGCGCCCACATGGTGGCTCACAACCGCCTGTAACTCCAGTTCCAGGGGATCCAATGCCCTTTTCTGGTCTCTTTGGGTACTGCATGCACATGGTATACAGACGTGGTATACATTCAGGAGAAACAGCAATAAACATAAAATGATGATGATGATGATAAAATAATAAACTACAATGAACAAGACCCAGGGTATCCCCATTCTTTCCTGTTTACCGGTGTGCATGCCTTGTGTCTCTAGCTCTCATTGTTCATTTTTACTTTATTCAAAGTCTTTATCTTCCTCGTTCCCTTCTGGAAAGATCTCCAACTTGCCTAATTTATTCTCTCTCTCTCTCTCTCTCTCTCTCTCTCTCTCTCTCTCTCATTTTGAATAGATGAGTTAAATCCTAATAACATCACTTGAGTTGTCTGACTATGACAAGCATTGTTTTGAAATGTCTCTAACACAAACAGCCAATGAGGAGGTTTTTACACTATTTTGTGGTCTCAGAATCTGGCATGCGATTAAGATTATAGCATGCCTCCATTTGCATCAATCACCATTACAAATATGTAAATAATATTTTAGCTTTGAAATAGATTCACTGATAAAAAGTTTTTTTTAAGTATTCAATGTTTTCTGCTATGGTTTGGGAAGATGCTCAGTTATCAAGAGTGTGTTCTGTACAACCCGAATCTTAGAAAGCCAAGCTTCTACAGATGTTGATGTCTTGACAATTACCCTGTTACTCCAACCATTGCATCAGCCCACCCTCCAGCTGTCAGCCCCTGTGGCACTGTCATGGGCTCCGTCTTACTCCATAGATCCGAATCTGTGTGTGCTGGCAGCCATGCTGTCAACATACAGAGGGAACACTCCACACTAACTTCTGGTTGCCCAGCCAGGTCAGCATGGGAGCCCGCCTGTTGACTGCCTTTCCCTTGGCCTCACATTCTCGCTCTTGTGAGGAGCCGCACTCACATTCGCCATTACAAGATGGCGCTGACATCCGCTGCCGGATCAAGTAAACAACGTTGGTATCCATGTGCTCAGTGTTTTTCCACTGCCTAGCCCCGCCTATTCCATGGCGTCATATAGGGTGACGAGTCATCCACCTATCCCAGCTGTACACGCATCGCTCAGAGTTTGTGAGCCTTTATTAGGGGACGGGATTCTTGGCTCGGGGTCTCCGCTCTGGTAAGCTTATGCTCTCCTCTCAAGACGCATTAAAGCTTTACTGCAGAAGGATCCGAATGTCCTGTGTGGTTCTTGCCGGCAAGACTATCGCGCGGGACATGCTCTCCTATTGATGTTTGCTTTCATCATTTCCTAGATAGATTTGCAGCATCGGATGAACCTGCCTGAGGGTATTCCTCTACTGAGAAAAGGTATTTCAGGGCCCAAGGTTTGGAAACTGCCACATTAAATAGAAGCAGGTAAGTTTCCTGGATGTAAGGCTTTGAAGGCCGCTGGGTTTGTGACTTAGAGAATATCCAGGTCTGAGAAATGGGCAGCCCCTCCAAAGTTATTTGGCAGCGTGGAAATTGAGCACATGAAAACACACACGGGCATCCTTCTCAGAACACAGAGCAGGTGGACGGTGGCACCTGAACCTGGTGCTATAGGCAAGGCCAGGTCTGTGAGTTTCTCCACGCAGCTTCCCATGGTGTTATTCCTAGTGAAATGAATAAGCATTGCTAATTCAAGGTTGCCAAAAACACTTGAATCCTAAACACATTTTTCAGAAGCAGCAGGTAAGTTAGTGAGCAGCACTTTCTCTCTGTTACTTGGAGACTGCATTCAAGCTGTCTATGGAATGGCCTGGGGACATGAGGCTGAGGCCTGGTCCTCACAGATGTCTGTAGTAGACCTGAACTGTATGCTTAGTCGAGCAACTCTCATTGCTCTCCAAGGAGGAAAAAAAAATCACTTGGAGGTGACTTACAACCTCCCAGTGAAGCTAGCTCTGCATAGGGCCCCTAGTCAATTCACTTTCCCACCGCCAAGAGGACAAATGGCACAGGGTGACCTAGGCCTAATTTAACGTGACAGTTATTCAAAATGTAGGTGGAACTGACATTAAGCTCATTTCAACCCAATGGTCAATTGGCTTCTGGCCCTAAGACCCCTGGACTCTCTAGGGGCCACCTGGGCACAGGGAGTCACATCTTGAGATGTGTGACATTGGTCACTTCTGTAGGGGTTTCAAGATGGCCTTCACAACTCCACCTCTGCCCTTACCTCTGATGTGCCAACAAAAGTGGTGAACTGTGAGCTTGTGTGTCAAATTTAGCAATCAGTTGTGAGTCATGAGGGCAGGTAAATGAGCTTCTCTCACGATGGATAAAGGTGGGAGAAAGGGACGGGGGGGGGGGAGGACATCACTTCTAGGTTGAGAGGGAATGTTAACTGCTCTTTGCAAAAAGTCTGAGAGGTAGTCTGTCACTGTCACTTGTTTTTCTGGGGCACTTGTCATTTTACAAAGGAGACATGATTGATTTCTCAAAAGTTGGCAACTCTTTTAAGTAATTTGTCAAGAAAAAAAAGCTTAATTTGAACTCCATGGGAAAAAAAAATTCTAGCTCATTCCAGAATAATCTACAAGACAGGTAGATTATCAGCAGATGCCACAGGTTTTGATAGTTGCCAGGTGCTCTGGCCTCCTGTCAATCATGGACCTGTGTAATTAACCTCCTCTGCCTGCCTGTGGGTGGCAAATGTGGTGTGCTTGACCTAGTTAAATATTGCAGGTCACGTCTGTAATTATTCAAGCCAGCTGGTATACTTCCCATCAGCTTCCACCTTCCTGGTACAGGTGAATTAAGAGGTTTATTAGGAAGACTGGTATCGCTACAGCCAACATCCAGAGAAGACCCTAACCCTGCCAGCAGTCCTATGAGTGTAGAGACTGGCCTCCCCCAGTCAGGTCTCAAATGAGACCTCACCCCTGCCTCTGCGCTGAATGCTAACTCTAGAAACATTGATTCAAAAGCTACAGTTATCTAGGCCTGGACTCCTGACCTTAAGAAACTGGGAAGATATATGTGTACTCGTTGAAGCTACCGTTTTATGGTTTTTATTGCTGTGAAGAGTCACCATGACCACAGCCACTGTTACAAAGGAAAACATTTAACAGTTCAGAGGCTCAGTCCATTGTCGTCACGATGAGGAGCATGGGGTATGCAGGCAGATGTGGTGTTGGAGCCCAGAGTGCGACATCTGGCGGCAACAGGAAGCTGACTGACAGTCACACCGAGGGAAACTTTAGGAAAAGAGACCTTAAAGCCCAC
>NC_048597.1:2732343-2792343 GCF_003668045.3 Cricetulus griseus | reverse complement strand
CAGCATCTGCTATTTTTAACTTCTTCATGGACTAACTGTGGTGACATCATCCCCACCTGTGGTTTTACTTTCGTCTCCCTGACAATTAGCAGCATTGAACACGTAATGTAATTGTTGCCATTTGAATATCTTCTTTTGAGAAGTGGGCATCCAGGTCATTAGCCCATTTCCTCCCAAGCTGATTGCTTTGTGTTATTGTTGATGCTCAGGGTTTTGAGTCCTTTATCTACTATGTGGAGGAACCCATCTTCAGAGGAATGACTTGCAAATGCCTTCTCCCTCTCTGCGGGGTGTCTCTTTCCTCTGTTGATAGATTTTTTTCCAAGAGCTCATAGTTGATGTAATCCCATTTATTTGTTTTAATTGAAATGCATTAGCTGCCTTTGACATCCCATTCACACAAATGTTGTCAGCCTTTCCCTCTGCGCCTTATAGTAATTCCACGAGGTTGATGTGTGTGTGGTGAGAGCTTAGCATGTGGTTTCACACTTCAGCATGTACACAGTTTTGCCATTTACTGAAGAGATGGTCTCTTCTCCAGCGTCTGATATTTTTTCGTGTTTGTCAGAGATCAGTTTGCTGTGTGTGCATAAAGCGTCTGAGTTTTCTGTTGTTACAGGAACCCGTGTATCATCTTTTGTCCTCTGACTCATATAGTTTTAGGCATGTTTTGAAGTCAGGCATTGTGATGCCTCTACTGGGTCTGTTGTAGTTCCTTGTAGATTTTAGGATCACCCCCTCCCATCTCTGTGTAGAAGCCATTGGTATTTTGAGGGCTTTCTTTAGAATGATTTCTCATTTTGTGAGAGTTGATTTCCTTAAATGAGAAAATGTGTCCCTAAATTAGCCTGTCTGGGTGCATGTAAATACAGTTTTCTGGAATATATGAAATCCAGCTGATGACAGAAAGCTCCAGTATTGCCCCTTCATTGCCACAGTTCAGCCTGCAGCTGCTCCCTCAAAACTAACAGGTTCCCCTCACTGCATACAGCAGGCAAAGGTTACATTCTAGAGTGTAACCTTTACCTGCTGGTCATAGAGGTCACACTGTTAGGGATAATCAACGCCCACACAGATGTGTCTTAGAACCTTGAGAAGATTCCATAGGTGTTTGGTGAGTGTCTTAGTCTGTTAGGGTATGCACCGTGGGTGGTTACTGGAGGTATCTATCTGACTCCAGGCTGCGGAGGTTGAAGCCAGCCCAATGGTGCTAGTACTGGGGACGGCTTCAGGCTGCATCCTAACAAGGCTCACAGGCAAGGTACTCAGGTGTCAGACCAAGAGACTGTCACATGAAAGTCCCAGAGCTTTGATTTATACAACAGTGTCACTTCTTTGAGATGGTCCCTCAAGACACTCAGTGGCTGGATTTCTCCAAAAGATTCATGCCAGGGAATGACCTGTCTCAGTAAGTGGACAGAGAAGGTGAACTTGGGGGAAAATGAGAAGGAAGTGTGAAATTTGAAACAAATGTCGTATTTCCTGTCACTGCCACAGTGGCTGTTTTGAAAATTACAACAATAAATAAACAAACAAATAAATAAATAAATAAATAAATAAGCAAATAAGCTAATAAATAAACACTCCAGGGTTCACTACAGCTATCAGTGGACTAAAAACGTGTAGGAGACTGCAGGGTGCACCGTTGGGTGTGTCTGTGAGGAGGATTACCTGAGCTAGGGAGACTCCCTCTGATAAGGGTGGTGCCCTCCCATAGATCTGGCCTGGAAGGCAGATGGAGGAAAAAGGAGTAACCCTGCATGGAGTAAGCATCCCTATTGCTTTCCTGATTGGCTACCAGCGAGCTGTTCTGTTCCACCAGGGATTCTCCAGTGTGATAGCTGGACTAGCACTTCCACAACGGTGAGCCAGAATAAACTCGTGCTTTCTTATGTTGCTCTTGCAGGTGTTTTTGGTGACACTGGGGAAGCTAACTAACCATTCTTGTAGAAATTACCATAAAGGGACGAACATGCACATCGACTTACTAAAAGCATTGCTTAACTAGTGCCTGTCAACTTTGTTGTTGTTGTTGTTTAGAAAACACAAAGACACTAAAATATTTGACTTGGTTTAGAACTCTGCATGAGCCACAAAGCATGACTGGTGTGCATTTTATTATATCTGTAGTAAGCTCAGGGAAGCATCTGTATTATTGACATATGGACTTGATATATGGACAACACAGCAAAGCAGGCAGGATTATTGACTTCTGGTGAAGTATCCAACCAACAAAGGAACTTCATGAAGGAAATGATCAATTGGAGTTGACTTTCCTGGAGGGTTTTAATCTATTTATCTACCAGTTGGCTCTTCACACAACTGTGGAGTGTCCCATGTCTCCAAAGGGCTGGAAAATGGGGGAGAAAGCATGGTTGGATGAGTTCTCTAAGGCACAGTTTTAAATTTTATTAGGTGGAAATTTTATTTTGGAAAGAATTCTGATACTATGCAGGGTACCATACCCTCGAGTAGCAGTAGAGAAATTTAGAGTCTAATAACTTTGGGCCAGGAAGTCACCGGGCCAGGGATGGAAAGGAGGGTCAGAACGCAGGTACCTCATGTTCTAGTCTACAATATCTATAACCCCCACCCCCAACTCAATGACTGTTTACAGAGGAAAATCTGAATATAGAAGAAAGATGTGCAGAAAATTCTTGTTTTACAGACAAAATGTTTCTTCATACATTGGAAATTACCTCACCAATATTTATTTGGTGAAAAGAGTACTCATGACAATTCTAGAAAAAAGACAGGGTCTATAGAATATTTTGGTGTGGACCGCCTTTCTTTGTTGTTAGTAATGACAATAGCTAATGTTGCTTGATTGCTTACCATGTGCCAGGTATTGTGAGGTCTGAGGGGCAGTGGAAGAATGACCATTTCAATATCACTTCATCTTTGTGAGCCTGGAATCATCGCCTTCATCCTGTTTTAGAGGCAGGGACATGGGCATGGGGTTTCAAAACCTTGTCCGTGGTCTTGGGTATGAATCTTCTGAGAAGATTATTTAATTATTTCTGTTATGTCAGGACAGTAATGGCACTGCAGAGCCACCAAGAGGGGCACACAGTGAGTTCTGGCATTATGTGTATGTATCTAGCGTATGCTTACTTGAATTTCTAAATTTCATGATTGGAGAGTGGACTTTGACTGTCTAGGCATCGTTGGATGTGAGTGACCAGGCAGAAGGCCGCCAGCCATCCTTCCCAGGTCCCTGTGTGCAATCGGCCCAGAATGCAGCCTTTACCCCATGGAACGAAGAGCAGGAAAGTATCTCGAGGGTTGCACCTCACTGAAACCACCTGAGGAGGTGCTGTTGTTGAGGGAATCACTGTGGTTTTCCAGCTAAATTATGACCACAATGCCAGAAGCCACCAAGAGCTACCCTCCCCCATGGCCACATGATACCGACAGAGTGACACAGTGAGTAGGGCCTTTAGCAGGAACCCTGGTGGGAGCATCCTAGTTGAACATTGATCTCTCTGTCCAAAAATATCGCCCAGACTGTTTGCGTAGCAATCAAGCGATCGCTTGTTCTGAATGCCATGTTTCCCTTAGGCATTAGGAGCTGTCAGCCACGTGTAGTAGCCATTGCTGGTGAGTTTGTAGCAGTTGTGGCGAAGATGCATGGGCAGGAGGTTGCTGTTAAAGAAGCCACACAGACTTATTTCTGCTCCAGGTAGCTGACAAGCTGATTTTGAGGGGTGACTTTGGGCCTCTAGCTGGCAGTGGGTGGAGAGGGTCGGGTTATCTCCGGGTATGGATGCTTGGTTGACATTTTCTGAAGGGAGGATACCAGCTCAGTGTCTCAAACCTCATCGCTGTGTCCATAAGATCATTTAGGTAAAATTGATTATGATTGATTGGGTTGTTCAATTCCAGCTTTTTGTTGGGAGTTGTGGCGCTGAAATAAACACATTGGGAAGGTGTTTGAGGCTAGATCCTGGGGTGATTCTGTCTCAGTCATTCATGTTCCTTAATTATTTCTGTTATGTCAGGACAGTAATGACACTGCAGAGCCACCAAGAGGGGCACACAGTGAGTTCTGGCATTATGTGTATGTATCTAGCGTATGCTTACTTGAATTTCTAAATTTCATGAAATTAAAAAAAAATGTTGCTGAGCCAGATGGGATAACACACGGATGCTTGTGACCTCAGCACTCTGGGGGCAGATGCAGGAAGACTGAGAACACAATGCCAGCCTGGGGTTCATAGCAAGACCCTGTTAGAGACAGACAGACAAACCGAGGGCTGGAGATGTAGTCCAGGCATAGACATTTGTCTAGCATGCACAAGGCCCTGGCTTTGATCCCCAGCATCACAAAAATTAAAGTTCTAAGAAGTAAAACCTTGTCTATGATGTGGGCAATCCGCAGCCCTTTAGGAAGATGTAGATTCGGAGAAAATAGACTTCTTTTCTTTTCCTTCCCAAACCAAACTTTGCAAAGCAAGTTTTAAAATGTTAGATGGCAAAGCTGTGAGAAACAGAAGGGCCGTTTCCTCCCCCTGTGAATAGGCGGGGCTGCAGCCATGTCTAAGGGTGTTGCGGCTTAATTCTGGGACTCCAGGAGAGTCACAGCCAAGGACTTGCAAATCTTTCATGGAAGCAGGGGATTTTCCTAGTCTCTGGGCCAACATGGCATCATGCCAGCTTCCACACTTTACAGGTGTGTGTGTGGGCTTATGCATGGGCATACATATCCAATATATGCCACATCTACACATAGATATGAAAATGGGCACATGCAGCATAGGTAAACATACACGTACACACAATGTATGCAGCACATACCCACACGGCATATACAAGGCGTCCACACATGCAGGCACACACAATATACACGGCATTACATATGCACATACATACCCCTTACTCCTTTCAACCACCTAGCTGCTCTCTGCAGTTCTACCAGAGAGGCTCAGCCCCTCACAGGCTCCCCCACCATCAGAAAGCAGCTGGTATCAGCAGGCACCACAGGAAAGCATGTGGCCACAGGCCTGGACACAGGACAGACCCTCCTAAAGCCAAGCTTCCAGGGGTTTACCATATGGGCCCATGTGCCCGCTCGGTGGGAGACACTGTGATGAGCTTCCTAGGGGTCTGTAATAACATTCTTTCCCACTGGATCTGTGAGCCAGTTGAAGAGCAGACATGACAACCTGACAGATGGACACCAGGAGGTCAGCTCTGCTGCTCATTCAAGGGCGGCCCCTGGGTGGGCTTGTCACCTCTGCTTGTCCCTTTTGCCATCTGTCCTGGTGTATCCCAGGAGGGTAAACTAGACTTGAAATCAGACATTGTACCCGGCTTGCTGCCTCTCACTGGTCCTTCGAGGAAAGGGGAGAGATCTCATACCAGCTGTCTACAGTATTCTGGTAACTCATTTTCACCCAGCCTTGGAAGATGAGCCGTTGGTGGCCATCACCACCGATGAGACGCCACTCCTCAGATAAAGGATCAGAAAATGGGAAGGAAAGGATGGCACCATTATTCAGTGTCACCTCTAGGTTCAGAGGAACCAGGATGAAGAGCAGACTGTCCCTGTGCCTTCTTGTGGTGACTGTCACACCAGCCTCTCGTCAGGGCCCGCACCTCAGCATCACCCATTCTCTCTTGGGGTACCTTCTTGAGACTTCTGGTAGCAACGACATATTTTCAGCAAGAAGAAAGTATATGGGTCCAAATAATAAAATATTCAAATTTGCTTTGAGCCATATTGAAATCCGGGCTGAGCTTTTATTCCTTCCTTTATTGCTTTGCGTGTTACCTAGCCATATTGCCGGTGTAGCTTATATAAGATTCTGAGATGTGATTAAATGTCAACATTAAGATGATCTGGGAATAAAATGTCAACAACCTGAAGTTGAATACCAAACCTATCTTTTATTAAATTCTGTTTGAGTAGGTTAAAGCTACACTCACTGCAGTGGCAATCAAACAAATCAAACCCCAGTGCCTTCAAACAAGCACAGTTTGTTCCCAAGGACTCCCCCAACAAGATGGGACTCTGTCATGGGTCCCTGTATGCAGTCTTTATTCTTCTTTCCCCATAACACCGGCTACTGACCTTAGACCAGGTCAGTCATCTATTTACACATTCTTTCTTTCTTGCCTTCCCTGACTAGACACATGCTTATTGTATGCCCAAGGGCTGCTGAGCATGGGTGAAACAGAAAATAATTCTGTTCTGGGCCTTGATTTTTCAAGCAAACTATTTTTGTTTATTGCCTTTTAGCACATTTGTTCTAATGAATCTGACTTTATAATCTGCAAGGAAGACTAATAATAAAAAAAGACATTTGCTATTGGAGTGTCCTCACAGAAATGAGGCCCGGGGCACAGTCTCCTCTTCATTTCTCGGAGACAGAGTGCAGCTTCTTCTTGTTACGCCATAGTACGTGAAGGCCAGAGTGAGGCCGGAGAAGAGGCTGAGTAGGGGCGTCTCAGATCTGGGGATTCACAGGACGTCAGCATCCTGCTAACATGACTTGAGGATACAATTAGCACAGCATTTCTTTCTCAACCTGTGGGTGATGACTTCTTTGGGGGTTGAACAACCCTTTCACAGGGTTCATGTATCAGATATCCTGCATATCACTTATTTGCATTAGGGTTCGTAACAATAGAAAAATTGAAGTTATGAAATAGCAACAAAATAATTTTGTGGTTGGGGGTGGTCACCACAACGTGAGGAACTGTATGAAAGGGACGGAGCATCAGGATGGTTGAGAACCGCTGACTCAGCAGAATGAGATCCCAAGTTCTCAGCAATTGCATACCTCAATAGTGGATGACATTATTAAATGATTCCAAGGTTCTGAGCTCGTGTCACGTGGTGTTCCTAAATGGAGCAGAGATATGAGAAGGTCATTAGTCTCAGAGGGAGAACTACAAAGTGTATCTTCAGAACTCCTGAGATTTTTTTTTGGAGGATAAGCCATTTTGTTAAGCAGGGATATTTTAGCCTTTGCATCTTTTTACAGAGTGGAAAATACAGGAACTCTCTAAAGCCCTGGAAACCAGCAATGACAATTTTATGACATGCTACACATCACATTACAGTGTGTGAGCATGTGTCTTTGTGGTTCCACCCATGTTTTTTTTTCCTCAAAAACACATCTCCAGTCCATTGAAATCATCATATTCTCCCATCTAAGTGTTAGAAAAAATGCAATATATGTACAGATGTAATTATGTTGTTACAACAAGGGTGAGTTGCCTTTTGAATTGCTACCAGCAAGATTTATAAATAAACACAGGACAAATGAAGCTAATTAGATACCCACAATGATAATTTAAACTTTGACTAAAGGGAGATGAGAGAGCACAGCAGGCTCAGGAGTAGAGCTCTGAGCTGGGAGCCAGCATCCCTTCCCTCCCCAGTTTCTACTTCCCCATGCATCTTGGTGAGGCTGTGACCCTCTTACCAAGTGTTTCCATCCCAGTGGTAGGGTCATCATATAATTAACATCCCTGAGAAAATGGCTTTTTTTGTCACTTCAATATATGTATTTTAGAGCTAAATGGGAGCAGCTAAAGCGTGTGATGATCATGGGTTTTCGATTAGGAGCTGAAGATGTATGAATACTTAGCAATGTGAGTTGAAGTATAATTTTAGTAAACAAACAAACAAACAAAAACCTGATGCACCTAGCCAGGGCAAAAACTATGGGCAGAGAGAAAATGTGCTGTAATGTAATTGAGGTAAATTGCTCTGAGCCCTTGGCTGGGTGATTACGTCTTCCTTCATATCATTCTGACACACGCTATTAATCTAGTAACCAGAAGAAAGCTGAGCAAAGCCCAATCTCCAGCTTGTAGAAGAGGTAGGTCAGTGCAGGTCAAAATTTTATTGGTTTTAGCCTAAAAGCTGCTGGAAAACCTTGTAGTTATACCGTGATCTTCTAAGCATATTCCAAACATGAAAACAAGACAATTTCAATTTTTTTCTGTCAAAACATTCTTTAAAATGTATCATAAGCCTGTATATTAAACAGGCACACAAATGCAACTCCACACTTTGAATGATTGGGTAAAATCTGATTAAAGAGTCATGTCTTGGACTGGTGAGATGGGTCAGCAGGCAGAAGTGTTTGATAGGCAGGCCTGGTGACCTGAGTTCTATTCCCGGAGCCCATATGGAAAGGCTGTGTGATGGATGGTGCACACCTGTGATCTCGATAGCAGGATGGGAGGTGAAGACAGGAGAGGGAGAGTGGGCTATAGGCTTGTGGGCCAGCTAGTCTCTAGTAGCCGTGCAGTGCAGCAGCACTGACAAACAAGAGCAAATTACCAACTCCTGAACATTGTCTTCTGACCCTGCGCACACCGTGGCACAGGTACCCAACAACAATAATAACCAAACAAAGTTATAAAAGGAAGACTTGGTAAACATTAACCCACTTGGTGACAGTCAGGCCTTCTTTGGGTTTTAGATACTCCAGAAGGTATGATAAGTGAAACAATGCCCTGTTTGTGCCTACGAGGCTGCAGTCTTGACCCCACAGGAAAGCACATCGCAGGTACCAGAGAGATAAAGCTGTGTAGGGAGAAACCCTGATTAGAGGTACCGCTGACCATGCCTGCTTGGGCGTGGTCAGAGTTATGTAACAAGGGTTTAAGAAGGAGGGAGGTGCGCAGGAGGCTCTCTTTGGCCAGGCTGAGCTGACTAGGAAGCATTTCTGGGTCCATCCTACTCAGGTGCAAACCTGGTAGCTGGCTCCCTTGCATGAGTACTTTTCCCCAATAAACTACCGTTTATCATCCCACTCTGACACCAGCTATCACAGGTACTGCTAATCAGGATTTCTCCCTACAAAGCTGCTTTAAACAAATTCCACCAACAGGAGTGTTGCTAATAAATATTTACTGACTCACAGTTGTTGGATGTCTGAGGTCAAGACAGGTTAATTCTTTCTGAGGTTGGGAGAGACATCCTTTCTTTGGCTCCTGGCAACCACCACCACCACCCAGCAACTGTTACATTCATGTGTCTGTAAAATGACCACCAAACCGACAATACTGCTAAGTTCTGCTGCCAGCCCCAGATAGTCTCTGACCACTGCCACAACGGCATTGTCCTCCGTGTGTCATCGTGGCTGCACCTGAGAGAATGTCTGAGGTGGTTGCTTCCTACCTGAATATTTTCTGCAGTTTTCTCAGTTTAGACTTCCCCTTTCAAATGGATTTTCATTTTCAGTGTTGGCGTGTGGTTCTCAGGGCAAGGTCCTGTATCCCAGATGAGGACTCTTTAATGGTGCTGATCTCTTCAAGGTCACAGCAGTGCCTTGCCTGGGACTTAGAGCTTGCTCTTCTGCCTTTCCTCACAAAAGTCACATTTTCCCATCTTTTTGCTTCCTTTTAGCTTTCCTCTTTAACTGTAGCCATAGATAAAGCTGACGAAGAGTCACCACACTACATCCTGTCTTGAAATTTCTTCCACCAAACAAATCAGTCTGTTACTTTTATACTCTGCCTCACCCAAGTCCTCAGTACACAGGTCAAATGAAGCCCCCACCCCTACTCCAGAGAGCCCACACTCCCTCTGAAACCTTGTCTGCTATGAAAATAATAGTAACCACAGGAAAACCCTGAGGAACTTTTAGGGAAGAGAAATGGTCTTGTGTGTTTCAACAACTTGCTTTGCTTAAAGTTTCATTCAAAGACGTGGTGTTGCCTATTTTAAATTATCCCTGATTCACATACCTCTTACACTTAATTCAGTTGATTATACCTGTGTCTCATGGTATAATCACACCTTTAAATCATAACTTCACATACTGGGTCAACCCACTGGCTCATTTAACTGTTGTTTTTGGTTGCCAAAGCAAGCCTACCTACTATGGTTTATAAACCAGTGTCATAGACTCAAAATTTGAGTCTCCAGTAGGCAGCATTCCTCCATGGTTTTTGCTTCAGTTTCTGCCTCCAGATTCCCGCCTCTCCTTCTCTCAGTGATGGACTGTGACATAAAAGATGAGATAGACCCTTTCCTTCTCAAGTTGCTTTCAGTCAATGTATTATCACAACAACAAGGCGGTAGATTAGGACAGCCCCTTGCTCGTGACTCAAGAATCCTGACTAATACATCTACCTACTGCACCGTTTAATGAACAAGGCCTGTACAGCTCATCACTTCTACCCACGTTGGGTGTTATGTTTATATTTCATGCCTATCATCGCTTAATGAACTTGTAAGATGAGGGCAATAATTTCTGTCACATTTGAGTCACTGGTTATATTTTGATGAGTTTACCCAAAGATATTATTAACAAAAGTTTTATTGATAAAGACATTGTATAAATAACCAGAGTCTTCCCTCCTTGTGTTGAATTACTCATTACAGTGTGGGAGTACTGAGGATTGGGAGGGAGGGGGTGTTATGTGAGCTTAGGCATTAGCTGGCACTGGATACTTTGCTACGGATTGTAAAACTAGCGGTGGTTTGCATAAATGACTAAGAAACTACCAATTATTTATGGTTAGGAAATTCTAAAGGGTCTGCAGTATTGGCTTAGGTTTTATAATTGGAAGACATAAGGCAATTTAAGAAGAAAATTGATTTACACAGTCAATTTATCACAAACTTCTGTTTCCACCATGAAGAACTATTACAGTATTTCTTTTTTTAATTTCCTAAAGCCCTAGAGATATTGTTTAATGTCATCACAGGACTCAAAAGTGGATAATGGTAAAGGGGACTCAGTGCAGAAGGTTAATCCTTCCATTGTAGAGATAGACCAAGCCAAGGTCTGTTGATGCGTTTGGAAAAAAACATATGTTCATTCAGTTTCTTAACTCAGAAAATAACTACTGTACTATCTCTTTTTCTGGCTGTGTGCCTTTGGCTAGACACACAATACTGTTTGCTGTCAGAAAGGATAGAGTGTAACCCTGACATGGAGGTGTATAATAAGAGCAATAAATCAAATCTCCGTACTATGACCGGCTGGCATTCAAGTACAATCTGTTCTCTGGAATATGATGGAGACAGCCTCACAGACACTGTCTGATGAAAAAGATGCATTAAACATTTCACTTAAGCTTACAAGAAATCACATATGAAAATAATCTTAGGAGAAATGTCATAATTCTGAGATCATGTTGGTGACAACATCCAAAATAAATCTTGAGACACTGATTCTGGAAGTAGTTGGGTGGTATAAACATAATATCTTGTATTAACTTATTGAAAATTTCATACAATTTCCCCCATTGCTCCCCTTAGCCCTCCCTTACCGCCTCAATCCCTCTGAACTTCCTGACTTCCTGTCCCCTTTTTCAATTTAGATTCTCCCTACAGCCAAATACAGGGAGACATTTGGAGGCAAACTCCCGCCTCTCTTCCCTTGTACCCCCCCCACACACCCTCTCCTTCCCCTCTCCCTCCTTCTATACAACACTAATTGGTTTAGAAACACTAATGGGAGATGCTTCGAATGACGAATAGCCAAGGGAAGTTGATACATGTGAGCCTCAGAGTGACTCAAATGTTGAATGTAGGCAGGGCTGGCAAAGCCGTGCCTGGAAAGTGGGATGGACTGAGCAGACCTAACAGGTAGGGTCCTCACCTGTAGGCTGGGAAGGCTGGGAGTGCTTCACCAGGTTGCCAGGGATCATTAAAATATAAGCAGTGGGCTAAAACAATAGACTTTGTTTTAGAAGGCTCACCTTGATGGGCGAAGAGAGTGCTAATGAGGAAAAGAGCTACAATTCCAAAGTTCCCGCCAAGATACAGTTCTAGAAAGAATGGGAACATGGTGGGAGCTTCACCAAAGTGAGGGACAGAGAGGAGAAGACTGCGATGAAAAATGACTGATTACTGTTTTCATTGAGAGTTTGAAGGGAACATTGAAGGTAGAATGACCCCCAGAGGTATGATCTTGGGAGACAATGAAATAATTGTTAAGTCAGTGGAGAAAAGGCAAAGTGTGGCTAGAAGTAGAATAGTCTGATGCAACACGTTGAGTTTGAGCTGTTTGCAGGCAGCAACATCCAAGGATGGAGGTGCAGGAATTATGGGCTGGGAGCCTGCATATGGGCTGTGTTAAGGACACACAGTGAGTGAGCTTGACAGAGACTGTGGCATGAAGAGAAGAGACACTTGGCTTTGAAAGTGGACAAGGAAGACAGAGAGACATGGTCAAGGGAATATACGCATCCAGGCAGGCCCAGGGTGAGAGGCTTTTGGAAGGCAGGGGCAGTCAGAAGCATCGGTTTATGGTACAGGAAGTGTTGTGGAGGTTCAATTACGGTACAAGGTGTTTGGACTGAGAGGAGACCAGGAAGCTGGTGTGAGTTGTCTGCACTACAGATGTCAGACTCTAGACAATGTGAGAAGCAGCAGGGCCCTGGGCATCCTGTGCCCTGGTGATGGATCCCGTTCCTCTTGATGCCATGTTTTACAGCCTGATGCCATCACATCACCAGACATGCTATCTCTTTCTCCAGGCTATGTATGCACAGTGTTGTTTGGCCCTCACACCACCAACTTTAGAGCCCGGTCTTCCTACTTGGTGAAAGGCTATCCTATCTATTAGAGCAGGGTTAGCAGTGGCCCACCAGCAGCTAGTACACAGCCACCCCCCTAGACTCTGAGTACCAGAATTTTTCACAGGCAACAAAACCTCCTATGGGAGGTAAAAAAAACAGAGAGTCATTGCTTTGGGGGGATTAAATAGCACCTTTGAAAACATTTGTCAAGAGAGAGACATGGAGCAGAGGGTAGATGAAAACTGACTTGGCTGTAAAGCTGTCTCACAAAGGTGCGGCGAGTGATGGACATCACACTGCTGAGCAGTGCAAGCCTGAACTGTATGAGCAAAACAAGCCATTTTTTCCCTAAAGCAATTAACAGTTTGTCTCTGTAAGGACAATAGAAAGCTATAAAAGTCGAAAACAGAAAGCATTGCATGTGGAGCCACGGGCTTGGCCTCCTGTCTGAAGTTTAAATAAGTGAGAGCTCATGGCAGCAGCCATTTATTTGGGACATGTGGTGAAGGGGACCCATTTGTCCCTTTGGTGAAACTCCTCCTACATCTCCAGGAATTGGTTATAATGCCCAGTTGGAGTCATGTGACCTGCTCTCTACTTCCAAGGTTAGGAGCCCCTGAGTTTAAAGGTAGAAGAAAATTCTCTTCCTTTTTTGACTTTCTTTTCGAATTTGTAGATTCTAGGGAATACTCCTAGTTACTAGAAGATATATTTTTGCCTATTTCTGCTGATTACATCTTATGAGGTGATTGGAACGTAAGCCACCCAGTGTGCACACTCCTCTCATTCTGCGTCTGTAGCTACGGCGACTCCCATTCAGGGTTACACTTAATTGTAGCATGTGATTAATGTGGTCAGTCAATAAACAACCAGTGTGTGTGTGTGTGTGTGTGTGTGTGTGTGTGTGTGTGTCAGAGACCATGATACTCACTGGAGAGACTAGGTAACAGTCCTGTGTGTGTGTGTGTGTGTGTGTGTGTGTGTATGTGTTAAAGGTTCACAAACTTGTTGACCTTGAGCTTTCGTTTAAATCTTGTTCAGCTTGAGGATGGATGCAAATTATTGGCTTTCCTGTTTAAGAAGAAACAGGGATATACTAGTGAGCAGCGTGAAGATAAAGTGAGATTAGAGGCTAATTTTGCTGAGATAATTAGGGAAATTAGTTGATCTGAAGAAAATAATTATCCTGGTGCCTAAGGAATGAGATACAGTCAAGCATTGCAAGATCTGAAGAAAGGCATAGCCTCTTTCTAAGAGCAGAAAGGGTAATGGAGGGTGAGAAAGAGTGATAGGATATCAGCCTCAGGAAGGAGGCAGGTGCTGACTCATCACGCCTTGGACGCCCCTGGAGTTTAGACCTGGCAACAGAGTGAAGTCACCAGAGGGGTTCAGCGGGAGGCGGGAGAAGGCCCCACAGCAAGGCCTTGTGCATTAGAAAGAAGGGTCATGGAGAACAGTCAAGTAATGACAAACAGACCAATGGGACATTCATTGGGAAAATCGATGGAAGGATGATGGTAAGGCCAGTGATGGTGGGAAGAGAGAGGAAGGGGTGATTTGCAGTGTTTGGCATACAGGAAGTAGGAAGTACCACGACTCTCTGGAGGTGTTCATGCCTACTCCTAGAAACTAGAACATGATGCTTTAGGTGGGACTTTAGAAAGTGATCAAGGGAACAGACTTTGAGATGTGATGCTATTGTAGATACAATTTTTAAAGATTTATTTATTTTTGACAGGTCTGGGTGCTTTGCCTACATTTATGTAAGTGAGCTGCACGTATTCCTGGTGCCCCAGGAGAAGGACAGAGTAGGGCACTGGGTTCTCTGGAACTGGAATTAAAGACAGATTCTAAGCTGGGTGCTGGGAACTGAAGCCTGGCCCTCTGTAAGAGTATTCAGTGTTCTTGATCACGGGTCCCTCTCTCCATCCCCCCATCCTAGACATTTCAATGGATCCAACACAGCCTCATGGTCCATCAAAAGCAGAGGCTCTTTCACAAATGAAGGAAAGAGATGTCACCAAGGAAGATTGAACGGTGAGAGGAGCTCCAGCTGCCATTGCTGGTTTTGAAGACAGGAAGTGGGCTATGAGTGAAGGAAGGGGACGCCTGTAGAAGCTGGAACAGTGACAAACTGACAGTGAGCAAGGCAGGATGCTTTGGCACTACAGTTGTCAGGGACGCAAGTCTGTCACTGATCCAACAGCAAACCCACTGTTGCCGAGAGCCTGAGCAATGATGCCTGGTCCTGCCCACATCTCAGCTTTAGCCCAGCCAGACCCACGTCTGACTTGGTTAGAATGAACTTGCTTTCTTCAAGCTTGTGGCACTTGTTCCAGCATCAATAGGAAAGGATACAATGGGCTTGGTGGCTGGTTATGTATGGAGCGTGCTGACTCCATGGTCAGCAGTGAGCAGTCATGCCAGCCGTCCAACTGAGAAAAACCAGTCATGCAGAGGCCGGAGGGTGGAAACTAAACTGAGCTGTTGGCAGCATTAAATCTGACACACCAATAGGATTCTCACATGGAAGATAAATAATGATAATAATAATAATAATAATAATAATAATAATAATAATAATAATAATAAAGCAATTTGCTATAAGTCTCAAGTCCTAAGGAGGCGACTGAACTAGTGAAAACTTTTGCACTAGAAATAAGACAATTTACAAGCATGGCGCCAACTGACTGGGAAAAGAGGGGAGCCTCAAAGCAGAAGAGCAAGCTCAAGCCAGGACTCTGAAAATTTCAAAGGTTGGGTAGAGAAGGAGGCGGAGACAGAGGACGAAGGGAACACAGAGGCAGTCCCAGTGAGACAGGGAGGCAATCTGGAGGTCACAGCATCATAAAGGTAAAATGGGGGCCTGGGTGGCCACACCAGGGGTGCTGGGCAGTAAGGTGAGCAGGTGACAGAGATACGCACCTGCGCGTGACCTTGCAGTGTGGGCCGTAGTCCTTGCCAGGTCCACTTTTGTATGATGGCAACCGTGGATGCCAAGAAAGAATGGAAGGAAGAACTGATGAGTGTTTGATAGCCCCGTTCCAAACCTCTCCCCCAGGGTGCCAAGGGCGGGGCCCCTCCCCTGGAGTCACCTCAGACCAGACTCCATCCCTAAAAAGCCCAACATTGGTAGCTCCACCCCTGGGGGGCATTAAAAGCCCCACCTCTGGATTTACCTCATGGCTCCTGGTTTTCTGTTCCCTTGGGGCCACCCAAGAATGCTTTGCTCAGATTAACCCTGGATTTATTACTTCAGTCTGATTGGCTTATTTCATCACCAGTGGTGGGTTTCCATTAACCTTTCCACTAACTGGGATTTTTTAAAGCATAACCATGAGCAATGTGGTTAGTGGTGAGAGATGGATCAAGTTTGGACTCCGACATAAATTAGCTAGCCCAGAAGAAGAACTATATCTATGAGAGAGATGAAGAGAGGGGGGGAGGAGGAGGGGGGAGGGAGGAAGACACAGGAGCATATTCACCTATTCTTGGCTCTGAGGCTCTCACTTTCGAGCTGTGCTAACAGGAAGCCATCGTCAAATGCAGCCCAGGCCTTGCTTCTCCAGGACTGCAGGGCAAGACAAGCCTCTTTTCCTTATGAAATACACAGCTGTGGGAATTTCCTCAGAGAGGCACCGGATGAATGGAAAGAGGCACTTTCCTTCCAGGAGTTTTACATGATGGGACTGGATCATGGAGAGTCTTCCACCGAGAATGGAGGATCACCTCATCTCCTTCTGAGTCGAGCCACAGGACGCTACACTGCCACAGAGGGAGGAAGGACACTTGATCCTTGTGTTCTAGAAGGTGGTGAGTTGACCATGGGGAAACGGGGAGGGAGGGATTTTCCTCTTGGTCTAACATATTGATAAGGAGTACCTCACAGGAAGAAAGAGCAAGGAGCCTTTCCGAGGCTCACCACAAGTCTTCATGGTCAGCCATCATCTGGTTACCACAGGGTCTTCATGGTCAGCCATCACCTGGTTACCACAGGGTCTTCACAGTCAGCATTCAGAAGGCTGAACAGCAAGCTGGCCTCTCTGCCCCATAACTTGTTTGTGCAGCGGACTGCAGACTCACAGTAAAATGGGGACCAGACAATAAAGCTTCAAGAGACACCCCACCATCCACCAGAAAACAACAGGGACCACATACTCCCTCTGCCAATCCCAGCACAGGTGCCAAGAAGATGCTGGGACCAGTTCCACCCCATGCACTGGGTCCCACCAGAATGTTTGCACGTCAAGCTTGTCTCTTTGTGGCCTCCCCAGCCCTATGGGTGCTAGTGACAGTTGCAGAAAAGGAGGCATCTTTGTGCCTTTGTGCAATGTTTGAGATAAACTTGTAAGGTTAATGGCTGAATAGCAAAGAACACCCATGATGGTATACGGAGCTGCAGTGTTCCCTTCTGCAAAGGGAAAAGGCAGATTTTATGCCCCAGCTGACTAGAGCAGGGGACACCATGTCAGTAGAAACATCACTTTTTCTTAGGCTGTGTGTTTTCTGCTCCTCGTGTAGACCCTTGCAAAATGATGCCATCAATGTCCCTACCCCCACGCAGTATTTCTTAATAGTAAAAATTTTTCCTAGGCCAAGCTCTATTCTGTGTTAATGCTTCTGTAAACCTTAGGCAGTGTGGGGGTACATGGTGGGTGTCCCTGATTAAATTTGCAGAAGGAGGCCCAGGCAGTCATACTTTGTCCCCAGCTAGTAAGTGGCAGAGCTGACTTTTTCTTTAGTCTGATTCCAAAGCCCATTCTCAGAAGCCTTGTGCTTTCTTGCCTCTTACACTCCTGCTGTCTGCAGCTGCAGGAATGAATGGTGAATGTAGGCTCACAAAGCATGGAGTTAAAACAGCTACATTTGCATAACGATTTAAGAATTGCAGCTGTCCCAAGAAATGATTCTGCTCACGGAGACCACTGGGATGGTGGTCTCAGCTCTCTCTCACTTTACACATGAGTGTGTATTCCCCGGTCATCTATAGATGCCCTGAAACCCTGTTAAAAATATCAGGCACATTACATCTTTTGCCTTAATGTCCAAAGGAAAAGGGGTCAGTAACTGAGTGCTCCATTGCCCAGCACATTGGTACCAGTGCTCTTGTGAATGCCCAAAGTAGCAGATGCTCAAGCCCACTATGTAAAGACAGCACACTCTTCAGGTATGACTGTGCTGTTCAGCTATAGGGGCCAGGATGGTGGCTCAGGAGTTAATTGCCTTGCAAGCATGGGGACTGGAGCCTGGATCGCCAGGAAGCCACGGGTGGCTGTGGTGGCCTGCCTATGGTTCTAGCTTCAGAAGGCAGAGATGGGGGCTCCTCAGAACAAGACTACCTATGACAGCAAGCTCTGGGTTTGGTTGAAAGATCTTGCCTCAATAAATGAGGCTCAAAAGTGATAGAAAGTAACTCTTGATATCAACCGGTTACCTAGGCTCTAAGAAATTACCTCCCATCCATAGCCAGTTCTGGTTAAATTTAGTGGACTACATCTAAAAGAAGACATTGAAGTTTTGAGGGGGTCTTGCTATCAGTTCATCCAAACCATTGGTCAATGACTCAAAGTCAAGTTGATCAATGACAATGCCTGGCTTCCACTCTGGGCCTTGTTGGCAGCCCGTCTGCCATTCTCAGGAAGTAGACACCCCCACTAGAGACCCTGCTCTGAAGGTGAAGTGCTCAAAGTGTTGAAGCTCAATCTTTTGAAAAATGATGCATATATAAAGGCATATAGGCAAGTATTTATTTGCAGAAATGAACTCAGTCATATTTCAGGAAGTCTTGGACCTCCAAGTGACCATTAAATTAAAAAAAATCACACTGTCTTGCTTTCAGCCCAGATGATATCATTCTTTCACATTTTGACCTGTGCTAGCTGGATATGTTCCAGAGTGGAATGGAAAACTCTGAGAAATGCACAATTTTATTGCCACCTTTCCAGTTTCTTTTCACATCAAGAAAAATATGCTTCGTCACAATAAGTAAAAGCTGTACTAATGGACTCATTGTGTTTCACCAGAAGTCTACACCTTGTTGGTGTGTTTTAAAGCTAAGATGCCACAACAGCCAAGTGGGGTCTCTCTAAGTCTCAGTGTTCACACTTTGCCCAGATACTGCTTTCTGGTTCCACTACTGGCCCATTGGTACCAGTAACATCAGCACAGGGATGTTTCAAATAATCTTCCCATGATATCTTCCAAGAGGGAGCTCCCAGTACATCCCCCAGGGGAAAATAGGCCGACTTCCATAGATTAGCACATTTGCAAGTACCTGGAGTTAAAAAAAAATTGGATGTGCATACTTTCTGTTACTGGCTCTCAGCCCAGCTCAGAAAGCACCGTGAAGCTGACCCTCTGCCTCTGTGGCAGCCTTGGTGCCCAACTTATGCTGAGCTAGATCCTGATGAGGTCAAGCTCCGACCTCTCTGAGTACACTCCATCGTCGAGAGCCTTCAGAACTTCTAACTTTTCATTTGTACTCACTTGCCTATGCTCAAGTGGCTCAGCTCTGCCGGAGCCCTCTGTAGATACAGCCAACAGATGCTGACAACCCGTCAGAGACAACGAGGAAGGGCATCCGTTAAGGTGGTGATGCCGACCGGGTTCTGAGGTCCTCGACCAGAAGCACCAGAAGTTAAGGCCATGTCCCTCGGTTAAGGCTCTACAGCTGTCAGATCCTAGAGTTTGGATGAGGCTGCCCAGCCTTGATGAGTATCTACCACTGCTATCCATTCAGCACGAGGATTCCGCATATTCATGAATAGTAAGTCCATTTCTACTTGTTCCCTGCCGTTTGGTACATGCGCACCGCCAGTAAAGTCTCCATGGTGCTTCATCTTGGTTGACACCTCAATTGGATCGAAAATCAACTAAGAGGCTAGAGTAACTGGGGCAGAAGCAGGGGTAGGGCAGGGCCCTCCCACATAGCAAGTGTTTCTTTCTGCTGCCAGCCCAGTGTGATGAGGCCCCAGGGAGAAGATGCTGTTTTTGCCTGCCTGCCTTCATCCTTGCTGGGGAGTGCGTCTGCCCTGTGTGCTGCTAATGCTGCTGCTGCCTTCACTGACGTCAGAGCCCAGATTCTTCTTCCCTCTGATGGGGACCAAAGACAAGTGGCTTCCAGGAGTTCTCCACGTCTTTAGTGTGAGCCTGGCACTTGTGGGGCATCCAGCTCCACAGGCTCGGCAATTAGTGGGTTCTCAATTTTCCAGTGCACAGACAAGCATCATTGGATTACCCACATCATGTAAGCATTAATCTAGTAAGCCAACCCTTCCTTCCTTGGATTGCTTCTTTCCTTCCACAGCACAGGAAAAGTAACTAATGCAGGGTCCTTGCTGGCGAGTGTGATGCACAGGTTTATGTGGGTTTTAACAAGCAGGTTGGGGCTGTACTGCAGAGCTGCTCACATTGTGTCTGTTGAGAAATCACATTAATGATTTTTATGTGCTCTCTTGCTGTCTTCCATGGCGTGCTGAGCATCATTTACTCATTGAAACACATTAGGTTGCTCATTATTTTCTTCTCTTATGCTTGCCTGTTTTTGAGATTGGGGTTGTAGGGTCTACCCCAGGCTAGCCCAGAACTTCCATCCTCAGCCTCCCGAGTTGTTATTGCAGGTGTGTGACACTTTGTGTTTGTGCCTTTTGACAGTTCTTTGTGCATTATGGATGCTGATCCTTTGTCATGAGTGTGATTTTTCCAGTATTTCCCCCAAATTTTGGGGATATAGTTTTAGTGGCCTAAGTGTATTTCTTTTGAGAAAATTGAATTCATCTATTTTTTTTCTTTCCTGGATCATGCTTTGGGTATTATATTTTGCAGCTCTCTAACCAAAGGTCTTTAAGATCTGCTTTGTTTTTCTAGGAGTTTTATAATGCAGTTGAGTCTGCTATTCAATGGCTCAGTATTATCCCTCCATAAATGTGTGTAACCCCAGTGCTGGTTGCTAAAGCAAGCAGCCCTTTACCTCAGAATGTTTTCACATCTTTGCCAGGAGTCAGTGCTCTGTTCTCAGGCAGATCTATTTCTGGGCTCTCAATTTTGTTCCATTGATCTGTATGCCTGGCTCCTCTCAAAGTTACCTTTCCCATTGTGTATTTATAGCACTGGACAAGTCCTCCAACTCTGGTCTTTTCCAGAGTTCTTCTGTCTATTCTGTAATTTTACTTTACACACACACACACACACACACACACACACACACACACACACACCCCTGTGCACACCAGAGAGACAGACAGGCACAGAAAGAGACACACAGAGAGACAATGAGACAGAGAGATACACACACACTACACAGACAGACAGAGGTACAGACAGACAGATGCATTTTAGTCTTCATTTGATTAAAAAACAGCTTTGATTTTTAACTGATATTGTGTTCAATCAAATGAAGGGACATGGATATATTACCAATAATGAGTGTTTTCATTCTTAAATGTGGTACATTTCTCCATTTCATTAAGTCATTGATAAGTTGTCATTAAGATTTTATAGTCATCAACATACATAAATCTTATTCAAAACTTTTCCAATTTGTAGCTGAATATATAATTTGCAGTGCTAATTTTTTACTTGGTGTTAAATGTTTTTCCTTTATAAGTGTTGCTGTCATGGTGTCTCTTCACAGCAATAGAAACCATAACTAAGACAGTTGTTTTTCCATTACTGTGATAAAACGCCATGGTCAATGCATGTTTCAGAGGAAGAGTTTGCTTTGGCTTATGGCTCTGGTGGGACAAGAGTGACATGGCAAGTAAGAATACTGGTTTGTGGCAGACACAGCAGCAGGAGCAGGAATCTGAGAGCTCACATCTCCAACTGCAGACACAAAGCAGGTGCCTGAGCTTGAAGTGGTGAAAGGCTTTTAGTCTTAAAGCCTGCCCCCAGAACATACTTCCTCCAGAGAGTCTGCCCCCAGTGACATACTTCCTCCAGAGAGTCTGCCCCAGGGACATACTTCCTCCAGAGAGGCTGCCCCACTTGAATCTCCCCAAACAGGACCACCACTAGGGAACCAAGTGTGCAGAACACATCTCTCATTTAAATGTTCTTTCCTTGCTTCTTTCCTTTGGGGTAGATAATAACACCTGTGAAGACAGGCAGTTTTATCCTTCCTGTGCAGTGTTCTTTATATGTTTTCTTACTGGTTGTCACAGATAGCTTTGCTGACATTTGACAACTTGACATGACCCAGAGTCATCTGGGAAGAGGGAACCTCGACTAAGGAATGCCCTGGATCAAATTGGCCTGTGGACACATCTGTGAGCATTCTCTTAATTGGTAGTTGACATAGGAGAGTCCAGCCTGCTGTGGGCAGTGACATTTCAAGGCAGCTGGGCCTAGGCTATGGAAGACAGGTAACTGAGCAAGTCATGGGGAGCAGGGCAGTAAGCTGTGTCCCCCATGGCTCTGCTTCACTTCCTGCCTCCACATTCCTCCCTTTAGTTCCTACCTTGATTTCCTGATGGCAGATTACTTTATTACTTTATTACTTTATTACTTACTTAATTAATTAATTAATTGTGTGATGTTGTGCCCAACTTCTGAAACCCCAAAATCACCAAGAGACCCATTCCGATGCAAAACAAAGAGTCTTTTATTGTTTAACGAGCTAACCCCATTAGCTTGGGCCCACCATCCATTCATCGAGGTGGAGGCTGGAGAAGGACCCTGAGAAACCATGAGGTGAATTTATTGGGTAGCATAAGGGGAGTGTCTAGGGGTAGCAACAGTCTCAGGATTGGTGCACTTCTGGGCTTGGACGACCAGTCCCGTGTTGATTGGTCAACTATTTGTTAAGGTCCATAGACCCTCCCAGGGCGGTTGCTATGTTCAGCACGTCACTGTTGTGCACTTGTCCGTAAAGCACACCCAGAGCTGTAAAGCATAGCACCACCAGCTAACTTCTGATTGGTACTTTGCCACGAGGAGGGCATCTCCTAGTCTAGGCCAGGCCCAGCAAGGCCAGGCAAGCACATGTTGAGTCTTTCCTGCAGCCTGTCACAGCTGCTAGAGCAGGGGGCTGGTTGCTTCATGTGACAGCACATGTGTGGAGGTCAGGGGACAACTTGAAGGAGTTGGTTCTTTCCTTCTGCTATGTAGGTTCTGGGGACTGAACTCAGGTCCTTGAGCTTTGGATCAAGCATCTTCACCTGCTGAGTCATCTTGACAGCTCCTGCTAGAACTAAGTTTTTCTCCTTTGTGGAAACCATGAGGAAAAGATGGCTGGAAGCAAGGCATTCCAGCGTTAAGGAGACAAAGCTGCATGCTCTCTCTGCCCAGCCTGGGCATCTTGGGAAAATGCTAGTGTCAGCTGATCTCATTGTTTTGCTCTAGAAGACAATGCTAGTGCAATGTCTCCAGGAACCCAGGTCTGAGCAAACATTCATCTGGCTGCTGCTGTGTAGGGTGTTGCACGTAGAACTGGGGAGACAAATCACACTAGGGAGGTTGACTTTACCAGATGGTGTCTGTCATGGCTGTCAGCTGAGTCCAGTGTCATTGCACCTGCTTTTCAAAGCCTAAAAGGAAGGCTGACAGATGCAGGGTTTGGAGATGGTTGTGATTTGTCTGGGCTGCAAGCCCAGGTATGTGGGTAGCCTTTAGAAGCAAGAATGAGGCTTTTCCAACAGCCAGCAGGGAAACAGGGACCCAGGTTACAGCCTCATGGAACCTGGATGGATCCCAAGATGAATGAGTTTGAAAACAGATTTATCACCCCAAAACACCTCCAGAAAAGAACACAGCTCTGCTGATACCTTGATTTGGACTCTTGAAACCCAAAGTAGAGGCTGAGCTAAGCCACAATGAGTCTGGACCTCAGGCCAATGGGACTATGGGATAATAGTACTGCTTCAAGCTATAGAATTTGTCACTGCCACCACAGAACATTGAGACTTGTGTTAGACGGGTTCTAAAGATCTGCTTCAGGGGGTGCTGCTGCTTGCTGAAGACACAGAGCGGAGGACAATGTCTTTTGCTGTGGAGTTCACAAATCAGGAATGCAATCTGCCACCAAACTAACATGGGCATCTTCTGTGTGCAGGAGGTTGAGGTTGGATTCTGTTGGTTCCAAAGAATGGAAAGCATTCTGCCTCACTGTAGACAACCAAAGAAAAAGCCAAGCTCCAGGGCTTCAATTAGAGAGGCGAGAGTCTAGCCCATGACCAGGCTTTGAAGGGAGAAAGAAGGAGCTCTAGCAGCCTCAGCAGTGAGAGTTTCTATAGTGTTCACTGTTGCTATGACTCTGCTCTCATGATTCTTGATCCTTATCTCTCCTGCCTCCATTTTAAATATAAATAAGATGTCATGTAGGATATAGAAACTTGGTAGGGGAGAGAGGGGGAGGAAAGGGAGAGGGGAGGAGAGAGAGAGGAGAGAAGAGGGAGAGGAGTGGAGAGAGAGAGAGAGAGAGAGAGAGAGAGAGAGAGAGAGAGAGAGAGAGAGAGAGAGAGAGAGAGAGAGAGAGATTAGGGAATTTGTCTCCAAAGTCATAGGAAGTCTCAGATCTGGAGAACAAGTTTGAGACTCAGAGCTGAGCTGAGGTTGCAGCAGTTTGAGTGAAGGCCCCTGGCCGGGACAGAACCCCTTTTCCTCTAGAAACTTCTACCATTATGACATAATATCTTCAGCCCTCCCATGTTACAGGCAATAGTCAGCCTCATTCAAAGTCCCCTTGCTTAGTCGTTCATCTCATCCAACATGCTTGGTGGAACATCTATCTACTTTGGCATAGCCAAGTTTATTCATCAAAACTGAACACCCTGTGTTGTACCACATATGACTCTACATGCTTACTGTTAGATAAGCATGCCAGTTTTCTGTAACTGTGACGGATATGTGAGACAGATGAACTCATTCCAGACAGATGAACTTAATCCATGATCTAATTAACTTTATTGCTTTGGTGTCACACTCCCTTTGAGGGTATGCATCCAAAGGTTTAAAGATCTCCCATCAGAAGGGATCTGCTACTTCCCTGTGGCTGGAAGCCCATTTCTGAATACATGGGCCTTTTGGGGGGACATTCCAGATTTTTTTTTTTGGCAAGTACTACACATGTGTTAGCCTGGCATTGTGCACTATAGATTACAAGTCAAGGAAAGTTGATAGTCTTTGAAGTCTAGTTCTTCCCTTGCTGGTACAAACAAGTTAATTTGCAGGTACACGTAGAGGCCACAGGTCAACCCAGATTTCTATTACTCAGGAACTGATCATGTTGGCTGAGCCACCTGGCCTGTGGAATCCTCCTGTCCTCTTCTGCAGTAGGATGCCCACACCACCATGCTCTAAAGTGGGAATTTACTAATATGGATTCAGGTAGAAATACAAGGCTATTTAATAGGGAAAAGCCTTTCTTACAAAGCGACCTAGCCAGCTGGCATGACAGCAGTCTGTACAGCAAGCTGAAAATGGCGAACCCGAAAGTGAAACCCAGCCACCTGAACCTCTCACTCTACCACTCTACTCACCCTGACCATGCCCTAGCAGGCGAGGTCAGGCACACCTTTAGCCAGCCCCTAAGCAGGCGTGGCTACAGGTTCCCCTACAATGCTCAGCTTTCTCTTTTCAAACATGGCTCCTGAGAGTCAAACTTGGGTCCTCCTGGTGTTTGGCAAGTGTTTACTGTCTGTCTCTTCAGTCTTAAATATAAGTAATTTCTTAACCGAGACACTGGAGAACCCCAAAGCACTGCCCCCCTGAATGGTTCCAGCCACTGCCAGTAGCAGTTCAGAGCTCATTTTCAAGGTGTGCACTTTGAATTGGAAAGTGAAATCATGATTACACTCTTGGAAGAACAAGCTGGGGCTGCTGACCGAGTGTGTAAGTTAGGGCGTCCAAATGGAGAATTGACAGAGACTATCCCAAAAGACAAAAATAGGAAGAATCTAAATTAAAAAGTGCAGAGTGAGCCAGGATGTTTGTATCCATGCATAACAAGAGGGCTCCAGACCCTCTTGGACTTCGCTAGACTTTACCCCATAGAGCCTTACACCCGTGTGTTCTGAATATATTTCAATGAGACCACTGGAAGCCTGAGTAAGGCTCACACATTCTGTACACTTCCTATGCTCCTGGGTGCTTCCCTCCCAGCAGGGCTTCGTGCTGGCCTCACCTGCTATTTAATTGATTTTCAATTCGAATCCATTGAAATCCCAGCCCTTCCCCTTCCTGGCCTCTCTCTAGCCCACCTGGAGGGTATAATTCCGGCAGAATTATGATAGTTGTGAACCCAAGCTCAGGATTATCAGCACTGTGTTTCCTGTAGTTCATTATCATTTCCCAGGGGTTGTATCAGGCAAAGGCGTCCTCATTCTCCAAGCAATGAAGCCCCAGACAGACAGTTGTCAAGGCAACAAAAATGCACACTGTGAACTGGGGAGGAAAGGCCTCTTCTGGCTGCCGAAAGTCTGTACACTGTTGAAGCTCCAACTTAATTTGGGGGTTTGGCAAAGGGATTGTTTTTTTTATGACTAATTATAAAATGTACCCAGTGTTATTAGGGCTGGGTGATACATGAGTGCCTGCTAATGCGATGTGGAAATTTAAGGCAGTCTTCAGTGGGGAGTGACCTAGATTAAGTGAGCCTAAAGGATTGATGGCTTGTCTTTGTCATTCTGCATAGTATAAGCAACTCAGTGTGTGTGTGTGTGTGTGTGTGTGTGTGTGTGTGTGTGTGTGTGTTCCAAACCTATACCTATTTGTGTTTTCCCATATCATTTGCTTCCAAATATGTTCAAAATGGAGTAGAAGAGACATACCTATATGAATTTTGAAGTATGTATAATATATGTGTAGGGGACTTCAGTAACCGTCACCAGGTGAGACGAAGGTCCCATGCCCTCCCTGTTTGTTTTTTCATTCACTGCTCTGTGTGCCTGGCTTCACTCTCTGGTCACATACTGGTTTATTAAATCCAAGTGAAAACTGCATGCTAATGTCACAAAAGACATGGTGATGAGGAGTTGCCAGGGCCAGGGTGTAAGCACGAGTATGGTTCTCTCTCGCCGACCCTTCTGCCCACCAGGAGCATGACATTCAGGCGGAATTCTCACAGCTATGGACTGAAGAGAGATCAATCCGCAGTCCGTAAGGCTAAGGTTTCTTTATTCAGATAACACCAGCCAAGCACAAGCCAAAGCCGGCCAGGGGCAGCAAGGCAGCCAGGCCAGAGAGAAGGGAGAAGGGAGAAGAGGGTCTCCACGTGTACGCGGCCCCTTAAGAACCTTCCCTCGTCACCTTAGACTTCCCCTCACCACGCCCTTACGGGCGTGTCCCAGCACACCTGTCCAGGCTACTAGGAGGTGGGGCTACAGTGTCTCCCTACAATGGACTTTCGTTTTTTCCCCTTTAATTATTTTTATTTCCTGTGTATGGATGTTTTACCTGTGTATGTGTCTGTTTACTGCATGTTTGGTGTCTGCAGTGACCAGGAGAGGGTGTCAGATCCCTGGGACTGGAGTTACAGACTGCTGTGAGCCGCCATGTGGGTTTGGGAATCTAACCTGGGTCCTCTGGAAGAGCATCCAGTGCTCTTAACCACTGAGTCATCTCTCCCCACTTGGCTACCTTCTACCTTCTTTTTTTGTTTGTTTCTTTCTTTCTTTCTTTCTTTTTATTTTTATGTATTTGAATTACAAACAAGATTGAATTACATGACAATCCCAGTTCCCTTCTCCCTCCCTTCCTCCCCTACCACCCCCCAACTAAAATCCTACCTGTCATATGTCCTTTCTTCTAATCTACACCTGACTCAACCTTTCTGCTCCCTCATGACCTCTGCATCCTTCCTTTTCTTCCCTTCTCATTCTCGTAGCTTCCTCCCCCCTCTTCCCATGTTCTCAATTTGCTCAGGGGATGGTGACCCTTTCCCCTTCTCCAGGGGACAAAGTTTGTCTCTTTTAGGGTCCTCCTTGTTTACTAGTTTCTCTGGCAGTGTGGATTGTAGGATGGTAATCCCTTACTCTATGTCTAAAATCCACATATGAGTGAGTACATATCATGTTTGTCTTTTTGTGACTGGGTTACCTCACTCAGGATGGTTTCTTCGAGTTCCATCCATTTTCCTGCAAATTTCAAGATTCCATTGTTTTTTTCCTGCTGAGTAGTACTCCATTGTGTAAATGTACCACATTTTCTCCATCCATTCTTCAGTTGAGGGGCATCTAGGCTGCTTCCAGTTTCTGGCTATTACAAATAGTGCTGCTATGAACATCATTGAACAGATGTCCTTGTTGTATGAATGTGCTTCTTTTGGGTATATGCCTAAGAGTGGAATTGCAGGATCTTGTGGTAGACTGATTCCCATTTTCTTGAGGAGTCGCCATACTGATTTACAAAGTGGCTGTACAAGTTGGCACTCCCACCAGCAGTGGAGGAGTGTTCCTCTTTCTCCGCATCCTCTCCAGCATAAACTGTCATTGATGTTTTTGATTTTAGTCATTCTGACAGGAATAAGATTACCACTATCTCAGAGTTGTTTTGATTTGTATTTCCCTGATGACTAAGGATGTTGAACACCTTCTTGTGTGTCTTTCAGCCATTTTAGATTCCTCTATTAAGAATTGTCTATTTAGTTCTGTACCCCATTTTTTAATTGGATTGTTTGTTGTTTTGGAGAATAGCTTCTTGAGTTCTTTGTATATTTTGGAGATCAGCCCTCTGTCAGATGTGGGGTTGGTGAATATCTTTTCCCAGTCTGTGGGCTGCCGTTTTGTCTTGCTGACTGTGTCCTTTGCCTTACAGAAGCTTCTCAGTTTCAGGAGGTTCCATTTATTAATTGTTGATCTCATTGTCTGTGCTACTGGTGTAATGTTCAGGAAACGGTCTCCTGTACTGATTAATTCAAGGGTATTTCCCACTTTGTCTTCTAGTAGGTTCAGTGTGGCTGGGTTTATGTTGAGGTCTTTGATCCAGTTTGACTTAAGTTTTGTGCAGGGTGAAAGGCTTGGGTCTATCTGTAGTCTTCTACATGTCTGCATCCAGTTATGCCAGCACCATTTGTTGAAGATGTTCTCTTCGTTCCAGCGTATATATTTGGATTATTTGTCAAAAATCAGGTGTTCATAGGTGTGTGGGTTAATATCAGGGTTTTCAATTCTATTCCATTGGTCTACCTGTCTATTTTTGTGCCAATACCAAGCTGTTTTCAGGATTATAGCTCTGTAATAGAGCTTGAAGTTAGGCATGGTGATGCCTCCAGAAGTTTCTCTATTGTACAGGGTTGTTTTGGCTATCCTGGGTCTTTTGTTTCTCCATATAAAGTTGAGAATTGTTCTTTCAAGGTCAGTGAAGAATTGTATTGGGATTTTGATGGGGATGGCATTGAATCTATAGATTGCTTTTGGCAAGATTGCCATTTTTACTATGTTGATCCTACCTATTCAAGAGCATGGGAGATCTTTCCATTTTCTGGTATCTTCTTTAATTTCTTTCTTTAGAGACTCAAAAATCTTACGGCACAGGTCTTTCACTTTTTTGGTTAGTGTTACACCAAGGTATTTTATGTTGTCTGTGGCAATTGTGAAGGGTGATGCTTCTCTGATTTCTTTCTCCACCAATGTGTACCTTCTACTTTCTTAACAAATGTGCTGTTGAAAAGCCACACCAAGGAATCAAGGCTTTCTAAGCACAGCAGGACTGATTCACACATGAACTCACAGAGACTGTGGCAGCATGCACAGGACCTGCACAGGTCTGGACCAGATGCGGTCCCTGCACTGAGAGTAGAAGTGGACACAAGTTTACATTCCTAACCCAGAAGCTATCTCCAGTTAATAACCATTCCCAAATGAAAAAAAAAAAGTTTTCGTTCATTTGTGTGTCTTGTTCTGTTCGGGTTTGTTTGTTTTATATTATTATTATTATTATCATTATCATTATTATTAGATGCAGTTTGTTTTCTAATGAGAGAGAGCAAGCAAGGATGTGGATTTGGGTGGGTGGGGAGGAGGGAGGGATCTAGGAGGAGTTGGGGGACGGGACCATAATAAGAATACATTGATGAGAAAAACAAATCTAGTTTCAATTTAAAAAGAAAAGAGAAAAACCAGGCAACCTTGTGGACATACACTTATAATCACAGTACCCAGAAACTGAAGCAGGAACATTTCCAAAAGTTCAAGGCCAGCCTGGGCTGCATAGATCTTGTCTCAAAAAATAAACAAATAAAAAAAATTTAAAAAGTAAGAGTCAGGATGTTTTTAATCTAGCTTTATGCCAAGAGCTGATCAGTGTGAAAGTGAAAACACAGCCAGTGTTTGGGGATCCGTCCTCCAGGGGTTGAGCTCTCACCCTGAGCAAAAGGAATGTGGGCCAGCCTTCAGAAGAGGGAAGAGGTGCCTTCATTTTATCTATCTTCTGTTGATTGGTGTAGGGTAAGACGGGATTTGTATTCCTCACTCAAGTGCTCCTCCCTCAGCCATGTAAAGCTATCAAGGCCCTAAAGATAAAGATGTAGGCACAAGCTCTGGTTAGCCATTTTTGTGAATCAGCTTCACCCATGTGTGCAAGCAGCATGCCTCTCTGAGGGAGAGGTGGTCCGAAGAGGGCACTTTATGTGGGATCTCATCTCTCCAGGCAAAGGCTGGGAAAGTGATCACCAGGTAAAAAGGCATGTCCCCAGGCTTGTTGGGATAACTCAGAACAGTAAAGCACCTTTCAGCTCCTCTGGGGCTTTGGGGATGTTATCGCTTCTCTTTATAGTATTTCTTCATGTGTAGAGGCAGGATAAGTGGAGATGTGTTCGTTATTAAAGCTGGGGTATCATAAAAAGACGAGAGTATAGCCAACAGTTGAATATGGTTCCTTTCAGATTAATTTCTCTCTCTGGACAGCAAGTAGGAAGAGGCCCCAATACATAAGTGTGGCCCAACATAAGAAACAGGCATGAAAAGAGGTGGGTGGGATTTCCCCATATAGCTGACTTTCTTAGAGAGGTTCAAGTCCTTGCAAATACTTGTGAACACTTGTTTGAAAGTGCAAGTCTCTCTGCACATACTAAGTTCCTCTATGTTTCAGGTGTTGAGACATTGTACCTGGGGGGCGGGGGCTGTAAAGCATAAAGGAGCAGGAATCAGGTGATAAATGCCTGTCCCATCTTTCGGGATGCTGATGGAGGAGGAAAGATTCTAAGAATTGTAAAGTGTCCTAATCAATGCAAGAGTCACAGGAACCTAGCAGAGCTGGGGAGACCCTTTAGTTATTAGGGAGACCCCGCAGGACCTGGAGAGACCTCAACAGAAGCATTTGAGCTGGGTCTTGAAGAATGGATAGAAATTCTACATGAGGAGAAATGGGTGTTTAAAATGGCAGGACATCCTTGGCGTTGATGATGTGGGTGCAAGGAACAGTTAGTTGGCTTGTGAAAAGATTCTGAAGAGAGCACTGCTCAAGTTATATATGTGAAAGTGGAGGGAACCAGGAAGCCAGTTGTGGGGCTGTATGCCTGCAATTCCTGGAAGCCAGATGTGCGGCTGCATGCCTGCAATTCCAGGAAGCCAGATGTGTGGCTATATGCCTGCAATTCCAGGAAGCCAGATGTGCGGCTATATGCCTGCAATTCCAGGAAGCCAGTTGTGGGGCTGTATGCCTGCAATTCCTGGAAGCCAGATGTGTGGCTGCATGCCTGCAATTCCAGGAAGCCAGATGTGTGGCTATATGCCTGCAATTCCAGGAAGCCAGATGTGCGGCTATATGCCTGCAATTCCAGGAAGCCAGATGTGTGGCTGCATGCCTGCAATTCCTGGAAGCCAGATGTGTGGCTGTATGCCTGCAATTCCAGCTACATGGAAGCCAGTCAGGAGGACTACAAGTCTTGAGGCCAGCCTGGGAAACTTAGAGAAACTCTACCAAACTTCAGTTCACATTCCTGTATTCACCATGCCTGTGGCAGGTAACCAGCCCTCCTGTACTCTTATTTATTTTGCTTTTATAATTTTATTTCTTTTTTATTGAAAATAGTTTATTCCATATAATATATTCTGATTAGTGTTTCCTCTCCCCCAACCTCTAAGACCCTCCCCTCTTCCCCACCCTCCCTAATCCACCCCATTTCTCTCTCTCATTAGAATACAAATAGACATCTAAAAATAATAATGATAAAATAAGATAAATCAAAACCAAACCATAATAGGATACAACAAACAGAAGAAAAAGAGCCTAAGAAAAACTCAAGAAACACATAAAGACACAGTGACACACACACATGTTCTCATACACAGAAATCCCATTAAAAAAACAAAATTGGAAACCATGATATATAAACACAATGGGTCTGTAAGGGGAAGGAAGGAAGGAAGGAAGGAAGGAAGGAAGGAAGGAAGGAAGGAAGGAAGGAAAGAAGGGAGGGAGGAGGGAGGGAGGAAGGAAAGAAGGAAAGAAGAAAGGAAAGAAGGAAGGAAGGAAGGGAGGGAGGGAGGAAGGAAGGAAGGAAGGACACACTCTGACAGCATTATGAGACAAAGATTCTTCAAAAATGCCATTCAGTTTGTTCTGCATTGGCCATTTAGTTCTGGGCATGGGATCTGGCCTTATAGGAGGTTTCTATACCCAGTGAGACTCTGTTGGAGAAAACTAAGTTTTCATTTGCAAGCTGTTATCAATTGAAGATAACTTCTGGGTTAGAGATGGGGACTTGTGTCCATTTCTCCTTTCAGTGCTGGGACTCATCTGGCTCAGGCCTGTGTAGGCTCTGCTCACTGTCGCAGTCTCTGTCCTGCTGTGTTTAGAAGGCCTGGTGGGTCTTGAACCCATTGCATTTTGTCATAGATGAAACAAGAACCCCACAGTGTTGGAAAACTGATCTTGGATTTCTAGTCCCCAGAATGTTGGGAAATAAATTTCTACTGTTTATAAGGCACTCAGAACAATTTTTTTCTATCAGCCTAGGATGACTAAGACAATTAATTTGTGAGTCAGAATCTGGAGATTTTCTGAATGTGGCCCTGATGGTCAGTGCTTTGTTTGTGGCTGCTTCCCAGGATGGCTATGGATCCCGAATCTGAGGGCATGAGGCAGAGTCCTGCCTGCCTTGCTTGGTGAGTGGAGGAAGACAAGATTGTAGGGGAAGCTGTAGCCACGCCTACTTAGGGGCTGGCTACAGGTGTGCCTGACCACGCTTGTGAGGGCGTGGTCAGAGTGATGTAGTGTGACTGCGTTTGCACTTTCGGTTTCTCTTTGCTTCTTGCTGTACAGACTGCTGCCACGCCGGCTGGCTAGGTCGCTCTGTAAGTAAGGCTTTTCCCTATTAAATACCCTTATATTTCTACCTGACTCCGTATTGGTAATTTCCCACTATACAAGATTGTCATTGCTCCAAACCATTCTGGCAACAGTTACATTTGTCCAGTTTTTAATCCTGAAAAAAAATCTAATGTCTATATATATTTCTTTCTCTGATTCTACACTAATGTTTGGTGTAGAATTTAAAAGGAACAGGCAGAGAGGATAATTACTCAACCATAACTGATGGCAAGCCACACCGGAAAGTCTCTTCTTAGAAGATGAAGCACCCTTGGTTGGGTGTGAAATTGGCTTGTCACTGGCCATGCTCAACCGGAATGCCCTTTCCTGCTTTGATTTCTCTCTTACTTGCTGAAGCTCATTCCTTATCTCTGCTTCTAGTAGACACCTGCTCTGCTCTGGTAACCAAAACAAAACAAAAATAAAATGCACTGTTCCTGCTTCCAGGTGCCTCCCTGGGAATTCTGGGAGATTTTCTGACTGTGGAGGCCTGTGCTACCTGTCTGTCTCCCATGCACTTCTGTTGGTTGGCTCCTCTCCTGTCCCTGCATCTCAGAAGCTTGCTGCTCAGGCTCCTCATACCATATGCATTAACCTTGCCTGGAAAGCGTCAGATTCATGCCCATCAGAGCCAAAAACAGTATCCAATTTTGCATCCATTAGGTAATGTCTTGTGATTAAACACACACCTCAGGATGCTCTTTTCTGGGAAAGCTGTTCCCAAGGTCCCCAGAGGAGTGAGTACCAAGGACACAATCCATCAGCGATTGTAGTCATCAGATTTGGGGGCTGTGACAGTTAGAAAGCACTTCTCATTTCCCCTCCACTTACGTGACTAAGACAGGGGATGCCCACAGTGAGGTGTTTGGCCAGCTGTCATCCATTCATCATTTATATAAAGTTAGTGGAGGTAAAGTTCTTTAGCAAGGAACCCAGAACTTTGCATCATTTCCGTTCAAATGCAAGTCATTTCTTTTCAAGGCTTTCTCCTTACCTTTGGTTCATCAGATGGGAGCGTGGTGTGCGTGTGTGTGTGTGTGTGTGTGTGTGTGTGTGTGTGTGTGTGTGTGTGTGTGTGTGTGAGTGTGGTGTGTGTGTGTGTGTGTGTGTGTGAGTGTGGTGTGTGTGTGTGCATGGGAGTGTGATGTGTGTGTGTGCATGGGTGCATGGTGTGTGTGTGTGCGCGTGTGTGTGTGTGCGCGTGTTGTATATGTATGTGTTTGGTTTGGGCTGTGCTTCCTCCAGCTTTGTGTTTCCTGGGCTTCCCAGACCCATGGGTCCCGTACCTCTCATTAAACGCCTGTTGACTTTGGAATTCCCTGCATTGTCCCTCCAGCATCTCTCCCACTCCATGCTCTTACTCCTCCAGTCAGGAATTGAGCTAAACATCTGTCCTCACTTTAGATCTGACCAGCTGACGTTCTGAATGTTAGTTTTTTGTTTGTTTGTTTTCTTTTTTATCAGTTTGTTTTTGTTTACCTGATTCTTGGTCTGGAACATTTTCTCTGCCCCCTTTGAACTGTGTGATTCTCTTTTCCAGTGGGTCCCTCTGCTAATGAGCCCAGCAAGGACTTTCTTCTCTCCTGTTAGTGCTTGGATTTCCAGCACTTCTCTCGTCCCTTCCTCTGGATCCCCTCTTGTCTGTTCTTTCGTGTTGCCCCCTGTTGGTGAGGGCAAGGAGTTCAGCAATTGAGGTGGGGAGGCCGTTTCGTCAGCAGTTTACAACTTTCAAATGTTGGTTTTTCACTTAAGCAATGGGAAAAATCCCCCAAACCGATTGTTTCACATTGGAAAGAACGTCCACTTCTTGCAAGATTAAAACCACAGGAGCACAGGGCAGCTGCTGTGAACAAAGCTGGAAGGTAAACTGACCAACAGGAAACACAGGTAGCTAGTTTCTATCTCTGCCACGAACTATGGCTTTAGAAGCCCGGAACAGCTCTTACTGGACCACAAAGCCAAACCAAGGACAGTAACGAAAAGGGAAAGAAATAGTCCTTCCTTAGCTGGCCCAAGAGAAGGCAGAGTACTGACTTCACCGCCATGGCACTTGGTCCTGGGAAGTGCGCAAGCTTTCACTCTCCAACAAAGACTGCAGCTGACAAAGGCAGGGAGAGAATGCCTCTGCATTGTTTTCCTGGCGGGCCTGTCTTGTCTCCTCCCTCCATCAGACATGCTGTCTAAGAGATGCAACTGTCAGTCCGAGGTCACTCTGGGCTGTATAATGAATTCTAAGCTGGCCTGGTCTAGTGAGATCTTGTCTCAAATGGTGACAACAAAAACAGAACAAAGCAAATCATTAAAGTAAAAAATCTCACTGGCAGTGAGTCCAGGCTTCTCTGGTACTGCCAGCCCACATTGCCTCTTGCATTTCTGCAGCAGCCTTGGCTTTGAACACTGGTGTGCATGCTATGCACTAAGCATGACTTCATGCTAATGGATGCTAAAACATCTCGGCTCAGATTTGAGATTGCTGGGTGTTATGAATGGCAGTTTTTACTGTGCTTATAAACTTTTCTGCTCTTATAGAAGCAATTTTTTGCAGATTTTTTATTTGAATTAGAAACAAGATTGTTTTGCATGACAATCCCAGTTCACTCTCCCTTCCCTCCTTTCCTACCACCCTCTTCCCAACTAAAACCCTACCTATCACATATCCTTTCTGCTCCCCCTGGATGGTGAGGTCTTCCATAGGGGTCATCAGTATCTGCTGTATCCTTTGGGATAGGGCCTAGGCCCACCCCCGTGTGTCTTGGCTCAGGGAGTGTCCCTCTATGTGGAATGGGCTCCCAAAGTCCACACCTATGCTAGGGATAAGTACTGAACTACTACAGGAGGTCCCATAGATTTCCAAGGTTTCCTCACAGAAACCCATGTTCCTGGAGCCTGGATCAGACCCATGCTGGTTTCCCAGCTATCAGTATGGGGAGCACGAGTTCAGGTCAGCTGTTTCTGTGGGTTTCACCAGCCTGGTCTGGACCCCTTTGCTCTTCAGTCATCCTTCTCTGCATCTGGATTCCAGTTCAGTTCAGTAATAAGTTGTGGGTGTTGGCTTCTACTTCTACCAGCTGTTGGATACGGGCTATTGGGTTGCATATAAGTCAGTCATCAATCTCATTATCAGGCATTTAAGGTAGCCTCTCCTCTGTTGCTTAGATTGATAGCTGGTGTCATCTTTGTAGATCTCCAGACATTTCCCTAGTGCCTGATTTCTCTGTAAACCTAAAATGTCTCCCTCTATTTTGGTATCTCCATTCTTGTTTTCTTCTATTCTTCCCCTGACTCAACCTTTCTGCTCCCTCATGTCCTCTGCATCCCTCCTCTTCTCCCCTTCTCATTCTCCTAGTTCCCTTCCCCATCTTCCCATGCTCCCAATTTGCTCAGGGGATCTTGATCCTTTCCCCTTCTCCAGGGGACCATGTATGTCTCTCTTAGGGTCCTCCTTGTTTACTAGCTTTTAGAAGCAAATTTTAATCATAAAGAAAGACTCAATATTTTCCTGCTACCATCCCCCTTATGTATACCAAATTAATTCCTCTTTGGATTATATTGTGTTATTATTTAATTTTTTAAAAATTGCTGATTGACTTATGGACTTGAGTTTCATAAAAATTAGACAGAATTTCCAATAATTTATGAAATGCCCCTACACACACTGCTTCTGTGGTATGTTAATACCTACTTATATGAAACCTTCTCAACATTGATGACCATAAAACCAACGTATCAGTCAACTCTGATAAAGGTTGAGAACACTGTCTGTCCCTCGGCATCAAATATCCAGCCAAGAGTGAATTCTTGGTGTAAAGGTAAGAGAGTATATCACTTTCATTGGCATGAAGATTTCTTTCATCTTTAATAAATGATAAAGTTATACACAGGCTGAAATTTCATTATGATCTATTATGCTTGATTTGTGCATGTATTTACATGTCTAGGGTTGCGTACAAATTTCTCAGAGGAGCAGGGGTTGTGAGCCAAGAAAGTCCAAGACTCCCTGTGCTGATGGGGGTGTTCATAACCTTGGAGCATACCCCCAGGACACTTCTCCAGTTCTCCAGTCACACTGCATTGTCCAGGACTGCCCTTAACACAATGAACATGAACATTTAAAATTCCCTACTGACCCCAATATCAGTCTCATATCCGAGCCTGCTTCTAATGCTTGGAATTTTCTCTCCAGGTTGTTGAGTTTTTTCTCAGTTTTTGGAGTGAACTGTAATACTTGGTTGAAAGTCAGACACATGACACTGTGCTGGGTAAAGAGAATGAAGGGAGACAGGCCTTTAGGTGAGGATGGATAAGCAGCCTTCCGGGGCTGTGTCTGTATTTAGGGTTTTCTGATGATGCCAGTGTCAGAGACTCCTCGACCGTGCTTTGGGTCCCACCTCTTGGCTCTGGACTTTCCTGAGCCCTCTGCTCAGGGCCTGGGCAGTTCTTGCAGATGGACACTAGCTGATGTGAGGGTAAAGTGCAGGGAGGAGAGACAACTGTGAGCCTGAGGTTAGAGCTCAGTGCACGAGGGCTCTGGGTCTTGGGTTGATGCCTGCATGCCCAGTTCTACACAGTTCTCCAGTCTATTGGCCCCTCTACATCTCCTGCTTTCCTGGCTGTAGCCTTCCCAGTCTGTTTTGGTGAAGCCATGTTCCATGTTGACAGTGTTTTTGTCTGGTATTAGACAGAAAGTTTGAAAGAAGACTCTGCCCCAGACATGTTTTGCACAGAGAAATTCTTCTCCCCCCCCCCCATGTCACAGGCTGGGGACATCTGTCATGCCTTCATTTGGAAATTGCAAAAGCCCTGGAGGGGAAGCCAGTGTCAGCACAAGGCTGCCCTGGGACCACGTACTTGTGCTCTGCAATTCCTTGTTCTTGGGCTGGTCTGTGCTCGATGCTGATCACAGTTTCCCATGGGGGCAATCTCATCTCTCTATGGTCTAGCAGCCACTGCCCCAGAGGAGCAGATCTAGGGAGTGCCTTGATATAGGGCTGTGGTAGTTTACCTTGAAACTTCAGGGTTTTTGTTGTTTTGTTTTGTTTTAACATGTCCAACAAATGTCAATAATTTTCCGAGGAAAAGTCTTCTTCTTGGTGCTGTAACCATAGGATACTGATTTCTAAATTCTTTACATGTTGGGTCTGAGAGCATAAGGCCCAAGTTGCCCTGTGCTTCACTGAGTTCCGTGGCAGAAGCAAGGGGCTGCAAGCCTGCATTTTATGGAGGAAAGATGTCAGCCAGACAGCTGTGAGCAGAAGAGTTCAGGCTTTTCACACTGTCCACAGACACATGTCATCTCTCTGTTGTCATCTCTCACCTGGAAATCATGAGGATTTCTGAGGGAGGTGGAAGGAAAGGACCTCCAAGGCTATAACAGCTAGACAAGTTTTCCCTATGCTCTAGCCAGTCACAGATGTACTGCCCCAAAATCCATGAAATTACTGAGCTAGAAGATTCTAGGATGCACTTCCTGTTTTGGGGGCGGGGTCTTACGTAGCAGAGATTGGCTTTGAACGATCTCTGAAGCTGAGGCTGACCTTGAACTCCTGGTCTTTCTGCCTCCAATTTTCAAGTGCTAAAACCACAGACATGCACCACCATGCCTGGCTTTCCTGAAGCCTTTTTAAAGGAATGCAGAAATTCAGCCATGCGCCAGAGAACCTGTTTCAAAGCCACAGCTAGCTCTTGTCTGCAGTGGAGTATGTTCTACTTCTATCAAGGCCTTTTGCTTCTAAGTTTATTGTTATTTCATTTTTTTCTATTCCTTGGAGATTAAGACTTCTCTGACTCTCTCTCTCTCTATGTGTGTATGGTGTATGTGTGTGTGTGTGTGTGTGTGTGTGTGTGTGTGTGTGTGCGCGCGCGCGCACGCGCGCGCGCGTGCATGTGCACACCATATGTGTATGCATGTGTGCATATGTTATTTATCTTTAGGAGTGTAGAAACTG
Organism: Cricetulus griseus; assembly: GCF_003668045.3. NCBI lineage: Eukaryota > Metazoa > Chordata > Mammalia > Rodentia > Cricetidae > Cricetulus > Cricetulus griseus. Next base: position 2,753,653 of record NC_048597.1, on the reverse strand, counting down.
GTCCTTTTATGTTGTCATTTAACTCATGTAAAGGTGAAAAATAAATGTGGAAAGAGAAGAAGGGAAAGGAGGAAATGGAAGAGTGTAAAAGAGGAACCAAGGTGAAAACGGGAAAGGAGGCAGCCAGCATCCATGTATTTCCCTCTTACCTTGTCACCTGGCATTCTGTGAACTCATCAGAATGATGGGCGTTTCACAGACCTGCCACCACCTCCATCGCATCAGCTTTCTGTTTGAGGCTGTGTCAGGAAGAGAAACGAGGAAGGCATTTATGCTTCCCTCATTCCCTGGTAAAGGATGAGGAAGATTTGGGTCAGACAGACAGACAGACAGACAGACAGACAGACAGACAGACAGACAAAAAAAAAAGGACTGCTAACCTGTGTCATAGGAAAAATGGACTCAGGGTGAGAGTGAGTCACATGAGGATGCCTTTACAAGTGATGTTTTTGTTTTGTTTACCTAAAGTATTATACAGCTTTTGTCACATGCATGGCTATCCTGGGTCTGAGCTGTCCCAGTGGGAAGGCCCTGGGAATCTGCTACATTCTTCACGCTGTACTCATCCTTTGGGTCCCGGGGGTCCAGCTGATCTCTCCTCAGCTGAGGGGAAACTTGCTAAAGCCAAACCTATTTTACAGTGGACCAGAACTTGGACTCTCTTGTCAAACTGCGTGCTGGCCCTTTAATTCTATGAATTTGGTTTTTCTTACTGCACAAAATACACACATGCATACATACATCATATATAACATAGATATGTACAGACATAGATACATATACATCATACATAACATAGCTATATACATACATAGACACATACACACATAGATACATACATACACACACAAACACACATATGCACACACTTGACAACTGAGATACTAATTTTGTACCAGTTTGGCAGTTTTTCTGGAGAGAGACATTAGAATTCTGGCAATATGCTCTTTTATTTCCACAACTCTGAAAATATGAGCCAAAGTGTCCAAAATCGGTGTTTGAGCTTAGGAAAGCTGGCTATAAATAAAGCTGATGTGACGGATGCTTGGAATAGAGAAATGTCTGTTTCCACCCCAAAGCATGAATGAAAAATGGTCCCTCTGGGGAGAGAGGATCATTTTCTCATCTGTAATGGTGACTGGATCTTAACTGGAGAGAGTCATGAATTACATTAAAGGCAACATTTCCAGCTCCAACTATTAAATATACAGGAAAGAGGCTACTGTGAGCACAGTGGCCCCGGACCCAAGGCGGGTAAATTTGGAGAGGCCCTGCGGGTTCCCAAGACTACAAGTGGCACCAAGCCCATATACTGTATGTATCAAAGTGTGTGTGTGTAAATACTATGTTTCTCCGCATAGACAAACCTATGATATGTATCCTAGTGTGTGTGTGTAAATACTACATTTCTCCACATAGACAAACCTATGATATGTATCCTAGTGTGTGTGTGTATACTATGTTTCTCGGCATAGACAAACCTATGATATGTATCCTAGTGTGTGTGTAAATACTACATTTCTCCACATAGACAAATCTATGATATGTATCATAGTGTGTGTGTGTAAATACTACGTTTCTCTGCATAGACAAACCTATGATAAAAGCACAATTGACAATGAAGTAGAGTGATTGCTACACTGTATTGAAATAAAAATTGTGCTCATATATCATTGAACTGCACTCGCTACACTTCCTGTGACATGTGAGGTGATGTTTAAACACTGTGGATTCCCTTTGTCAGCCCTGAGTCCCCAGCATGTCTGGTGATATGGAGCTATTAGCAACATAATTATAGAATCTTGAGTGCAGATGTTGCCAGATCAGGAAATTGATCTGAAATCTAAGTTGGGGACAAGCCAGGTAACATAAACACCATGGATACACCAGATAAAGACATGTGATAGTTTGAAAGAAAATGGCCCCCAAAGGGAATGGCTCTATGAGGAGGTGTGGCCTTGTTGGAGGAAGTGTGTCACTGTGGGGGTGGGCTTATGGTGTCTTTTGCTCAAGCTTCCCTCAGTGTGACAGTCATTTGACTTCCTGTTGCCTTAATGATGTAGGATTCTCAGCTCCAGCACCATGTCTGCCTGCAGGCTGCCGTGCTCTCTGTCATGATGATAATGGACTGAATCTCTGAAACTGTAAGCCAGTCCCAATTAAATGTTTTCTTTATAAGAGTTGCTGTGGTCATGGTGTCTCCTCACAGCAATAAAAACCCTAACCAAGACAGAAGTTGTTACCAGGGGCCAGAGTATTGCTGTGTAGGGCTGCCCTTGTTTTGTTTGGTATAATATGGACTTGGGTACCTTGGATTAGGAACACAGTGGAATGCTTTAAGCACTGCTTAATGGGCCACACTAGTAGGAGCATGGAAGACAGCGGAGCTAAAAGTTATTTGAATTGTGGGGGACTTACTCAAGAGGTTTCTGAGGAGAAGAATTTTAGTATTTTTGCCTAGAGATCATTCTTGTGATATTTTGGTGCAGAAAGTGGCTGCTTTTGTCCTTGTCCTAAGAGTCTGCCTGAAGAACTTTGGATTAAATCTGTTGGCAGAAGAAATCTCAAAATAACCTAATATAGACTCCGTCTTGTGGTTACTAGTGTTTCATGCTTATAAAGATTTATAATGAAAAGGAGCAAACCGAACAGGTTAAGCTGCAAAACATAAATGTTGAGGGAAAAGATGAGAGCATCAGGAAGTTGAATGGGGCTAAATTCTATGTTTAAGGAGATAAATGGATTAAGAAATGGAATAAAGAGAGTGGCGACCTCAGGGCAAGATCCCACCCAGCTAAACTTCCAGCTTTTGAAAAGAACTAAATAAAAACTCAGAGCCAGGAGTGGTGGGGCACACTTTTAATCTCAGCCCTGGGAAGCCAGAGGCTGGCAGATCTCTAAGTCTGAGGTCAGACTGGTTTACAGATCCAGAGAAGGAGATGTGCAGAAGAGGAAAAGAGTCCATTGGAAATGGTCCTGGGAAGCCAGGCAGAGGCCCCTGACCATTCTGAAACAGGACCAGAGTGACACACAGGGCAGCATCAGTGACGAGTGTCAGGTCCAGGCTCCATCAGGCAGCATGGGATGCCCGGGGAGTGCTGTGTTTATATAGCAGTACCTTGTCCTGTGTCTACACAGAACACGTAAATACAAAAGTGTGAGGGATTGCATAGCCATACATCTGAGGGGAAGGGAAGAGAGGCGCTGTTTGTGTTATACATGGTAGAAAACACAGGCAGAGTGAGAGGAAACACCCTCAGGTACAGCTCAGAATCTCCTGGGTTTATTTATTTTTAAAATGAAAATATTGAATCAGATTTGTTAAAATATTAACTACAGTACAGATAATAATTTTCTAATGATGATTCACATTGAAAGTACAGTTTGTGAAAGAAGATGTCTAAGAGAGTCATACTTGAGAAAAATAATGATTATGTAACAAAAGATAGTAATTACTATCTGAGATAAGAACAGGTTCCACCCACCTACCACAGCTATCTCCATAGAGACCTGTCTCTCAGAAGTCTGATTTACTCCCTTGAACTCATCTTTGATCGGAGAAAGTAGAGGCTGCCATTCTTTAGTGTTACGATAAATCTTTCCAACAAAAGCTGCCTGAGCCCCACTGCTACATGTGAGCTTTATGCCAGTCGCCCGCCTGAGTTAGGACCCAAATGATTACACAGAAACTTGTATTAGGTTCAAAGTTGCTTGGCCAATGACTAGGATTCCTCATCTGTTAGCTCAGTCTTAACTATCATAAATCTATATATTTTATAAGACTTATCTTATCAGATGCCTTCCATTGGCGTCCCTTCTTGCCAGTGGATCACATTGTGCGGCTGGAGCAAGAGCAGAGGGGAAAGCGGGCCCTTCCTGTTTCTCTTCTTTAAATATGAGTCTCCTTGCTATGTCACTTCCTGCCTGGATCACCACTTCTCTACTATATTTCCCAGAATCCTCTTTGACTCCTAGTCCTGTCTAACTTGCTGTCTCATTGGCCAAACAGTATTTTATTTAGCAATCAATAAGATAAACATACACAGTACATTCCCCATCACTTTAGTGGGATATTTGCTGAACAAACTGGTGCTGGAACGTTCAGGAGCATCCCACCAAAATCTAATCAAATTCAATTGAGCCGTTTTATCTTTTGTTTTTGTTTTCTGTAGGGATTTAAGGTGTATGACTTGCCTTTAAATACATATATACACACAGTAAAATCCTTACTACAGGTAAGATTTAACTCATCTGTCACCTCACGGTTATTGTTGGTGGAAAGAGATAATAAAACTTCCTCTCTTAGAGCGCTTCTGGTATAGCATACATTGCGGCTGACTATGTGTGTGTATAGTTAATAATCACTAAAATAACCCAGAAGCTCAACATTCTCATCCTGTACGTTACATCTCTAAGGTCTCCCATGCCGCTAACCCTCCCTAATACCCTCATCAATATTCACTTAGCTGAAGAATTGCAAGACCACCTGTCACTTGCTTGGATTGGCCAGAGATGGGCCTTTGCCATCCTGCCCACCGATAAAAATAAGAGTAGTTTTATTGTCTAATTCTCCTCTGAGTATTTTTTGCAGGCTTGGATTAGCGTCTGGAAGGTGTGCAGATGCAGGTAAAGGAGTGCCGGTGAAGGGTCAGACCACACACTGTGCAAAAAGACCAGGAAAACTACAAAACTGATGGGAGTTTTACAGTTGGCTAAAAGCCACATGACACCCCCACCCCGGTGAACAGAAAAGCCCACCTCACCCTGTACCTGTAAGTTACAAACAACAGCTACAGATTGAAGGAATGTACCCTGATGTGCGGGAAAAGACACTTCCAGAAGCGATGTGGTTATTTAATGGATATTCCAGTGCCCAGAATGGGCTACCTATAAGGACTCAGGCTTTATGCTGCCCTGCCCCTGTCATCCGGCAGAGTGCACCCAGGCAGTTTCCTGGTTAGCCCAGGGTTCCATGATTGTGTAGTCAGCACACAGGTGCAAAGGACCCTTTAAGAGAAAGACCCCCGCTGCAGCAGACAGGACTCTTTCTCTCTCTCTCTCTCTCTCTGTGTGTGTGTGTGTCTGTGTCTCTCTTGTGTGTCTCTGTCTCTCTGTCTGTCTGTGTCTCTCTGTCTCTGTCTCTGTCTGTCTCTTCTCTCTGTGTCTCTCTCTGTCTCTCTCTGTCTCTGTCTCTGTCTCTGTCTCTCTCTCTCTCTCTCTCTCTCTCTCTCTCTCTCATGTGTCTCTTTCCTTCTTTTCTCTTTCCTTCCTTCCCCCTTCCGTCTCTGTTCCTGGTTGGCTGACACCTAATCCCTTCGCTCCCTTTCCCAATAAACTGCATGTGGGTTTGTTGAGTTTTGTGGTTCGTGTTTCATCGTCTGCAGCAGTTACAGCAAAGCAGACCTTTGTAGGTTGCAAATGTTCCTTTCAGTAGCCCCTGCAAACATCCCTATAGGAATCCCAGTTAAAGTCGCTGGTTCAGCAAGTTAGGTTTGAGTGACCTTGCTTCTTTAGTCTATATCTGGGATGTCTGCTTATGCACCGCCGCCCTGCCAAGGTACACATCAGCATGTTAATTCTATTTTCATAATTTGAGCAATCTCTATACTGCTTTAATTTAGAACTCTACCATCACAAAACAGTCGTCCCCCAACCCTGTCCCTGTATCTTTGCTGATGACTTTTTTTGGTAACAGCTATTTTAACCAGTGTAGGATGATATTTCAATGTGGTTTTGTTGATATTTCTCTGGTGGCTGTTTCAATATCTTCACTGGAGAAATATTTGCTTGGGCAAATTGCCCAATATTATTCAAGCTATTTATTTATTTATTGCTATTGTGTTGTATGTATATGTTTAAATGTCTTGCCAGACACGTGGCTCAGATCTATAATTTGCAAATGTTTCCCCCAACTTGCAGCCCACATACCTTTTCGAATGTCATGTTTTCTTACCTTGGTGTGCATAAGCTTTCAGTGTGGCACAGTCTCTCTGGCTGATTTTCACTTTTGTTGCGTATGAATTGTTTTTGAGTGAGATTTCTCCTCAGAGGTTTCAAAGTAACTTACTGCCTTCAGAGGCACATGGAAAATAAAGTTTTCAGTAGTGTCCTCTGAATGAACACTTCTTGATTTGAAACAGGATCAAGGGAGAGCATCCCGTGGACATTCTATTTTACACTGTTTTGTTGTGTGTGGTGATCTGGTAATCATCTCATCTTTTGTTAACTTCAGTGAGAACTCCCCGAATGGTCTATTCGGCTCCCACAGCTCCCACAGCTCCCACAGACTCTAATGGGTGCTTTCTCCCTCAGTCCAGCTCCTGGGAAAGCAGAAAGTTTGACACTAACCAGCTTGGAGATGCCTCAGGCTGGGAAGGATGAGGTAGAAAAACGTCACTCTTACTTCTCTCAGGGAGATATAGAACAGAGAAAGAAGACTGCAGTGGGGACACAGAACAAGGAGTCCCACCGTAGGCATCAGAGGTGCCGGCCCTGGGGGCTGGGACTCTTCCTACAGGCTGAGGCCTTGGGGACCTGAGAACTGGGGACTGAGGAACTGGAAGGTGGAGAGGTGCTTTTGGTCGGGATAGAGGGATGATCTCCCAGGGAAGAGGAAAGGGGCAGAGTGATGAGAAGGGTTGATAGTAAAGGAGGAGAAGTAACAATGCCCAGAATTTACAGGGAAAACGTTACACCTCACAAGGCTCTTTCACCACCCTGCAGATCAGAAGACATCATAAAAGCAGGTTTGATTTACAACGGCAGCGGAAAATGACAAAGCACTTAGAAGCCATGTTATAAGAAATGGGCAGAGGCCAGAGGGACAGCTCAGTGGTTAACAGCACTTGCTTCTCTCGTAGAGGACCAGAGTTTGGTTCCCAGAGCCCATGTCTGGCAGGTCACAACCACCTGACCCCAGGGCACCTAACGTCCACTTCTGGTCTCCATTGATCATTGGTATTTGCATGCACATATTAGCACACATTAAGAAAACCAAGCCTTAAGAAACGGGCAACAAATAAATGAAGATTTTACAATGTGCCTACAGCACATGACTTAAGATCACAGCTATGCGTTAGCTTTAGGGTATAGATACTGATTAAATGGGAAATCCCAGGATAGCAAGGTTGGTTGCTCCATTGTTCTCGTAAAGGCAGGTTACACAAACAGGCTGACTACACACAGGGCAACAGTCTTAAGGCTAAGTGACCACAGGTGGATTATTAAGCTGGCTATGAGGTCCAACAAAAGACCTAGTTTCTTAGACTCTAAGAGACCCTTTCATAATAACACACTCCCACATTACACAGACTTCCATTCAGTTGTTGAGGAGATAGGGGGCAAGTACTGGGGAAACCATGACTTGCCACTGAGTCACTGGGGACATTATGAACTTTCTTGTAAATGGTGTTGGAGAGACTAGATTCATTTGCATGGGGATAAAATGGATTCACACTTCACACTATGCTTATGAAGAATCCATGAAAGGCCTGACCTCTAAATGTAAAACTGAAGCCAGGTAAGTATTTAAATAGAACGTAACCTTCACAGAGAAACAACTCTGAGACCAAAGACAACATGACCGAAGGCCTGGAAAGGAAGTTCCGTTCTGTGCGCTCATTTTAATATGACAAGCAGAGTGAAAACATAAAGTAAAAGAGCATACTCCCCCCACACAACAAATTTAAATTAAAATGCTTTATTTTCAGCCAACTAAAAGCATAGATCCCCAGCATGTACAACCGCAAAGGACTTGTAAATCTCAAGACAAATGTCTACTCCCCAAGGGTTGGGGCAGAAAAGTGAATTTACTTACAATTTAAGAAAAATAATCCTCATTTCAAACTTGTCCATCATAATTCATATCAGACTTAAACAAAAGTAGCATTTGCAAAGACTTAAGGAGGAAAGGTTGGACCTGGGAATCAAGACAAAATCTCATTCATTTAAAAAAGGTAACGGCAAATAGTTAAGACCTTAGAAAACCACTGAATATGTATTAAAACAAAATAAAAAATACAGTGCACAACTGTGGAAGATTAGCTAAAATAATTGGGTATATTTTAAAAGGTAGTAGTGATTACTGGATACCCTGCTGAAGTATCTGTATTTAGATGTTTCTGAAGGGAGAAAAACAGTCTCTCTCCCTCTGTCTCACACTTGCCCCCATCGCCCCAGCCCCCCCACTCACACCAAAGTCCGATGGAGGAGAGAGGCAAGGAATTGCCAAGCTGCCGGTGTTCTGGCAACATCAACAGAAACTGAAAATATCTTGGAAATAGTAACTACAGGGTCACAGTCTTGTTTTGGAGTTAAAGAAAATGATCAGACAACCAGAAACAAAATATATGCCTTTTCTTGAGGTTAAAATAAAGAGACAATAAAAACCAGTCAAAATGAGAAAACAATCAGCCAAAGCAGGCAAACTGGAAATGTCATCTGCAATGTTGTCATCATGAAAATGTCATCTCCTCAAAGCCTATGACTTCCTCACCTGTAGGACGTGGTTGTGATGAATCCAGCTCCTGCACTAGCTTTAAGGACTCCTAACAGAATACTCCCAAGTATTTGGTATTTCGGTATTCCTGTATCACAAATCTTAAATATTCATCATTATTGATTAAAGTACAACATTATAGATTTAAATGACTCTGATGTGAATAAAATATTTAAACTTCATTACTACAAGAAATGTGCACTTGGGCCTTGTATTGCATGCCTTGGAACCCAGAACTTAGGAGGCAGCGGCAGGTGGCAGGTGGATCTCTGTGTGTGAGGCCAGCCTGGTCTACAGACTGAGTTCCAGGACAGCCAGTGTTACACAGAGAAACCCTGTCTGGGAAAAGAAAAATAATGTTTAATTGGAAACAAACTTAAGAAATTATCAAACAAACACAAATCAAAGGCAACATTGTGCGTTTCCAAGATGGTCATTGTTGTAAGGATATTATTCAGTTTAAGATTATTCAGTGTACATGTGTGTGCTGTGGAGGCCAGAATTGGGTGTCAGTTTTGAGCTGCCCAGTGTGGGTTCTGGTGACTGAACCTGGGTCTTCTGCAAGAGCAGTATGTGCACTTAACCACCTAGCCTTCTTTTCAGCCCCCTTCTGCACAGGGCCTTGGGGGAGAATTTCAGATCCAAACCACAGTGCTACCTAGCTGTCTTTCACAGAGTCTGTCCCCATTTTGCATTATCACCAGCAAGCGTATCTGCTGCTCCGAGTCCTGGCCAGCATTTGTCCTTGTGGGTATTTGGGACTTCAGTCATTTCAGTGGGTAGGCAGGGACGTCTGGTACTTTTAATTTCCAGATCCTTTAATGACGTGATGTTGAGCGTCTTTCATGTGTTTTCTATGCCAGAAGATCTCTCTGGTAAGGAACCTGTTCCTGTGTTTGCACATTTTTAAAGTGAGCTGTTTTACTGTTGAGTTTTCAGAATTCTTAATACTTTGAGCACCAGTCAAGCATACCTCATTTGCTTTGCAGAGCGTGTCTCCTATTTGAGGATCAGCTCTGCCACTCCCTCTGCAGTTTTATTTGCGGAATATAAGGGTCTGTAATTTTAACAAAGTCCCTCTTATCAATACTTTTTCTTTACGGTTCTACAATGTCATTGCCAGCACTTTATTTAGTAAGAGAAGTGTTTTTATGTTATCATCTCAGAGTTTTAAACATATTCCTTTTTAAATTAAAAAAAAAAAATGGACCTGTATTGGGCATGAGTAAGGGGTTAGGTCACTCGTGTACACCAGAGTCAGGAAAGTTGGAGGGAGACTTGCTGGAGAAGAGTTTCAGCACAAAGGAGCTGGGAATAAGATGTGATCTTAGGTGGTAAATGAAACTGACATTGACATGTATGAAACTGTCAAAAAGTGAAAATGAATTTTAAAATGAAGACAAAATTAAACAGATGCCTGTATTGGCCATGGTCTCTGTGAGATTTTTTGAAATGGAGACTTTAAGGAATGAGTCACCTATAAGTGGCTTGGCGAGGCTCAGGGGACATATGAGAAACGATGAGGCAACTGGTGTTGCCATCCTCATTCAGTGGTGACAGGAAGAGGTACGAGTTGGAGCTCAAACTCTGCTGAAGCCGTGGTGGAGTTAATGTGGACCCATTGCCTCCAAAGTCCATGCATTTCCAGGGGAATATCATGGGATGAAACACATTTGAGTCTCTCTCTCCATCCTCCAGCATCAGGTCAGCGACCGGGCTGGTCAAACTCCGTCAAACTCAATCAGAGGCAGACAGAAAGGACCTGGGACCACAGCCGTGAGCGGGCACAGAGCAGGCTGAGATGGGTGGGAAACCGTGTGTGTGTGTGTGTGTGTGTGTGTGTGTGTGTGTGTGTGTGTGTGTGTGTGTGTGTGTGTGTGTGTGTGTGTGTGTGTGTGTGTGTATGTGTGTGTGTGTGTGTCTGTGTGTGTGTGTGTGTGTGTGTGTGTGTCTGTGTGTGTGTGTGTGTGTGTGTGTGTGTGTCTGTGTGTGTGTGTGTGTGTGTGTGTGTGTGTGTGTCTGTGTGTGTGTGTGTGTGTGTCTGTGTGTGTGTGTGTGTGTGTCTGTGTGTGTGTGTGTGTGTCTGTGTGTGTGTGTGTGTGTCTGTGTGTGTGTGTGTGTGTGTGTGTGTGCTGTGTGTGTGTCTGTGTGTGTGTGTGTGTGTGTGTGTCTGTGTGTGTGTGTGTGTGTGTGTGTATGTGTGTGGTGGGGGATTCATGAGAGACCATCACAGCTCTTTGCATAAGAACAAGCCAGTACAATGTACTGTAGAGGATATCTACAATCACCCTTAATATGAAAAATAAAAGACCCAGAATCAGATATTGGGGTTCAAGCTGAAGATCAGGGAAGCAAAGCAACAGGCCACTAGCTCTTACCTCTAGCTCAGGCTGAAAGGGTTGATCCAAGCACAAGCTCTTCACCAAGCCGCAAACTGCTGCCTCTCCTCATTGTGGCTGGAGAATGAATGCCTCATACTGAATACTTGCTCCTGTCGTTTATACTTCTCTAGTGCTAGGATTAAAGGTGTGAGCTAGAATTCTCTTTTAGACTGATTCAATCTTGTGTAGATCTGGTGGCCTTGAACTCACAGAGATCAGTCTACCTCTTTATCCTGAGTCCTAAGATTAAAGGTGTGTACCACACCTCCTACCTTCTGGCTGCTGGGATTAAAAGTGTGTATCGCCACTGCCTTAAGGCTAACTTTGCTTTTCTGAATCCTCAGGCAAGATTTAATAAATCATAAATAATATATCATTACAATCACCTGCAAAGTTCAAAGCTGGACCCCAGTACCCAGCAGCTGTGTGACCAATGGCTCTTTGTCAGCATCCCCAGTCTCTGCTCCTACATGCTTACCTGGAGTAATACGGGCCTGCATCAGAGAGAGCCACGAGACAACTGTCCTAAGCTGGGAAAGTTGCCATCAGTACTTGCTGTTATTGCTACTACTGTCATAGTGGTTTGAAAGAAAGTGGCCCACATAGGCTCAGGGAGTGGCACATTTGGAGGTGTGGCCTTATTGGAGTACGCATGGCCTTGTTGAAGGCAGTGGGTCACTGTGGGGTGGGCTGTAAGGTCTTACATGCTCAAGCTGTGCCCAGCATGGCACACAGTCTCCTTCTGCTGCCTGAGGGTCACGTTGTAGAACTCTCAGCTCCTCCTCCAGCACCGTGTCTGCCTGCACAACGCCATGTTCCCCACCGTGACAATAATGGACTAAACCTCTAAAACTGTCCATGAAATACTTTCCTTTCATAAGATGTGATATTGTAAATGTAACTGGCCCCATAATCTCATAGGGAGTGGCACTATTAGGAGGTGTGGATGGTTGACATGGTTATGGCCTTGCAGGAGAAATTGTGCCACTTTGGAGAGGGCTCTGAGGTTTCCTACGTTCAGGATACAGCCCAGTGTCTCTGTTGACTTATTGTTGTCTGCAAGCTGTAGGACTCTCAGCTGCTCCTCCAACACCATGACTGCCTGCACTCTGCCATTTCCCCACCATGATGATAATGGACTGAACCTCCGAACTGTAAATGAGACCCAATTATGTGATTTATTTTAAAAGTGTTGTCATGGTGTCTCTTCCCAGCAATAGAAACCATAACTAAGACAACTGTAGTAGTTTTAGCAACTGTTGCTGAAAAGTTCAGAGAACTGAGTGTCTTAAGCAGGATTGGTAGCTTTGTTTCTCAGCATGAGACCAGAAATCTATGTCAAACAAACATCCAGAGCAACATGGTCATGAAATGCCGGAGTGTGCCCACTGAAACCAAGAATCAGAGCAAGAGAGATATGCATGTTACTAACAATGTCATTTAGTGTTCTACAAGGTTCAGACAACATATTAAGATATGTATCATTGAGAGAGAGAGAGAGAGAGAGAGAAAGAGAGAGAGAATTCACCTTTTATAACTATGAGATTATAAAGTCATTTCACTGCCCTGAAAGCTACATCCTCCACTTAAAAATTAAGTTCTAGATACAAAAGGAATATATAAAAACCAACCACTCTTCTGAGAACCAGAATAGTCATAGTATTTGATGTAAATAATCCCCTACTTGCATCACAAATCTCTAACAGCTCACATAGCCAGTTGGTGTTGAGAATGAAAATCAAAATCAGAGGCCTGACAGCTACATATGGAAAATGTATTAAATGAAAACCGTCTTATTTTTTGAATAATGAAAAGATGACAGGTTTTCTCAGATCAGTTTCTAAGATTAGCAAATTCCACATAAATTCTTAGTGGGTTTGTGATGATGTACACTCAACCTAGACTAAACCTCACAGAGAATAGTCAATTTGCAAGTAAAGATGAATAAGGTTAAAACAATAGCATAAAAAAATCACAGGCTTCCTCCTTTCCAATCTGTATTCCCTTGATCTCCTTGTGTTGTCTTGTTGCTCTGGCTAGAACTTCAAGGACCATATTGATCAGGTGTAGAAAGAGTGGGCAGCCTTGCCTTGAACATGAATTTAGTGGAATTGCTTTGAGTTTCTCTCCATTTAGTTTGATGTTTATGTTGCAGCAAGGTATTTTCAAATCTCAGGACAAAAGAGTGATTTCAACGGGCACACATAGCGAAGGAAAGCATTCTGTTTTTATACTAGCCCCCTTTCAGAGGTCAACTATGGCATCTGCACTTTCAGACTGAACTAGGACCAGGAGGGAGGGTGTGTCAGACCACACAGAAACTACCAGGTAGGTTCCTCCAGGATGGTTTATTCTTTAACAAGTAAGTGCTAGGTTATCTCAGTGCCACCTTCCAAGCTCCAAGCCAGACAGGCCTCTTTGTCATTAGCCTGCTGCCCTTGGAGTCAGGGAGACCCAAGTCCCATCAAGGGTGGAAAGGCCTAGAATCTGGTTAAAGTCATTTGTTTTGTTTCCTTTCTGGAGAGAAGGAATACTGTGCTATCTGTCTAAACCAACGTTTACTTTCTCCGAATGACATTTATTTTTCTTCTTACTCATAGAATTAAACAATTAGCTGGGCAAACTTTTCCTAATAGTTTCCAAACATCTGTAATTATATACGAAACAACCATATTATATTACATTAAGGATATTGGTGATTGATGTTTAAAAGTTAAAATCCCAGACAGTGGATCATGTTGTCTCCATTCAAAGGCTTTTCCTCAACCTCTGCATCCATTAACTGGCCGTTTCCTGGGTCCTCTGCAAAGTTCAGGCAGCAAAAACCATAGATCCCAGTCCCTCAGCAACTGAGATAATTCTGGGATGGCTAAATGACAGAACAGGAAAGCCATGTTTTTGACCTTTAGAGATCAAATGTCATCCATTCTACCTCATACCCATGTGGACTTGAGCAAACAGTCCATGCAGGGCTGTTGGGTTGTGCACTCTGGCACAGTTATCAGGATTTTTTGAAAGAATACCAAGACAGCCATGCTCCAGAGTTCAATGTTTCAAGTTAGTTTTCTTCCAGTGTTTATAAACTTGGGGACCCTCTTGAGAGAAGGAACAATGGCAAGCAAGAGTCAGATGACAGAGAGGTGGGCTGCTAAGCTCTAGCTGCCAGGCAATACAACCAAGACAGTCATGACTCAAGACAGCATCTACCGTGAGCATGGGCTCTTTACCCTCTCAGAGACAGTCAACCAAATCCTCAGAACGTTGTTTCCCATCCCCTGCCTTGCAATACTTCCTGGATAGTGACGGTGGAAGATACAACATACCTCATACATTTTCCTGGACAGGAGTTTGGCTTCCAGAAAGAGCATGGCTGTAAAATTCCCATTATGTTCTGCTTTTGAGCCCAGGTGGGAGCAATAACCCAGCTCGGTCACACATCTCTACCTTCTTGCTCTTGTCCATCTTTAGTGGACTAGTTATGCCTGTCTGCATTGCCGAGAACAGCTCATCGGGCGTTTATGGATCCAGTGCTTATTTCTTCCGGAAATAACCACAGACACAAACAGAACCTCATTTTACCTTCTGTTCTCACGCTGTAGCCTAAGTTAACACTAATCATCGTGGTCTAGGGAGATGATTCAGTCTGTAAAGTGACTGCCATGAAAACATGGGGACTTGAGTATGCATTTCCAGCAGCCATGCAAAATCAAAAGCCTGGTGATACATGTCATATCAAAGGGGACAGAAGCTGTTAGACCCCTGGAGCTCACTTTCCAGAAAGTCTAGCCATTCGGCGAGTGGCAGCCTTCTTCCTTGTCCTCCTCCCTCCTCCCTCCTTTTTCTCTCTTTCACCCCTTCCCCCACCCCTCCTCCACCTCGTCATCTTACATCCTCTCTTCTTTTCATCAGACTTGAATTTTTTTATATGTGGCTACAGATCCATCAGGGATGTCTCTATTGAGTTAGGAAGAGACAGCTGAGAAATTCTTCCAGGGTTATAGAAATTTGTAAAATAGCAAACTCAGTTAACTCTGGTAAAGCTCTTCAGTCTGAGAGGAGAGGAGTAACCGGATTATACACTAACTCTTCACTGAGCAATTTAAAGCTCAATTCATTTGAACTAATATTTTCAGAGAGCCACTATGCACAATGACCAGTTGTGTTTGAATGAGGACATTGGTGAAAACCATGTGAAGTTGTAATAAACTGCTCGGAAGCCCACTATATCTTTTTTATAGAGACGAGATTGATTATCCATGTTTCCTGGGAAAGAAGGCCAAGTCCTTGTTAGTTTTTTGTTATCTTGACACAGCTAGAGTCCTTTGGGAAGAAGAAACCTCAATGGAGAAAATGGCCCCAACAGACCGACCTATGGGCAGGGATGCGGGCCTTTTTAGTTAATGATTGATGTGCATGGGCTTTCTGGGGGCAATGTCACCCCTAGGAAGGTGGTCCTGGATGGTTTGATAAAGCAGGGTAGAAAGCCCACAAGGACCAAGCCAGTAAGCAGCGTTCCTCTATGGCTTCTATTTCAGTTCTTGCGTCTAGGTTTCTATCTGGAGTCCTGACCTATCTTCCTTCAACGATAGACTGTGGTGTGGAAGTGTAAGATGAAATAAACCCTTTCCTCCCCAGGTTCCTTTTGGTCATGGCATTTTATTACAGCATTAAAAGCCCTAACTAAGACAGGCCATTTCTAAATCTTGTGTCATATCTCAGCCTGTGCGTTCATGGTCCAGGTAAGAAATGAGACGGGCACTAACTTCTTCAACAACCCTTCATTGTGCTCATCAGTGGCACTTACCACCATTCTTCTGATTGTCTGTGTACATGTTTTATTATTACACCTTCAGACTGTGAGCCCTGGAAGGAAGATTCCATCTGTATTTGACTTTTCACAGTTATCTGCAGTGTTTTGTCCATGAGTGTTCAAAAGATGCTGTCTTCATGTGTCCAACACAAACAACTGGATGTTTTAGTGGTGTGTGTGTGTGTGTGTGTGTGTGTGTGTGTGTGTGTGTGTACACGTGTATGTGCATGTGTGTGTGCACAGATGTGTGTATATGTGTGCATGTGTGTGCAGATGTGTATGTGTGTATGCATGTATGTGCAGATGTGTGTGTGTGTGTGTGTGTGTGTGTGTGTGTGCGCACGCGCGCATGTGTGATAGTTCTGGACGAGTCACAAGAGGTGACACAATAGAGGCTTGGGAAACAAGCGTCCTGTACTAATCAGAGTTGGCAGCAGAAGAGACGGTGCCTCATGTAGGGACGTGGGAAAGCACCGTGGTCTTCAGGCAGCACGAGGCAGGAAAAATCAGACTTGCCTTAGGAGGTGCAGATGAATATCTTAGGGTTGGCTATAGTACTCAGTTGTTGTTTTTTTTGGGGGGGGTAGGATAGGGATGAACCCACTATGCCCTGTAGAAGCTTGGTTCTAGGAACTATACTGTCTTAGATAGGGTTGCTATGGCTGTGATGAAACACCATGACCAAAGCAACTAGGGAGGGGGTTGTTTGACTTACACTTCCACACCACTGTTCATTATCGAAGGAAGTCAGGGCAGGAACTCAGGGCAGGAGCCTGGAGGCAGGAGCTGATGCAGAAGCCGTGGAGGGGTGCTGCTTACTGGCTTGCTCCCCATGACTTGCTCAGCCTGCTTTGTTGTAGCACTCAGGTGGTCACCTTCCCAGGGAGGGCACCACTGAAATGGGCTGGGCTCGTCCCCACCAATTACTCATGAAGAATCGCCCTACAGGCTTGTCCACACCTGATCTTATGGAGGCATTTTTCTCAATTGAGGCTCCCTCTTCTCCAGTAACTCTAGCTAATGTCAAGTTGACATAAAACTATCCAGCACACCCACGGTTACCAGAAATATGTGAATGCTCAGGTCTAGCGTGGAAAACGGCGTAGCATTTGCATACGGCCCACGCACACCCTCCCATGCACTTCATCTCTTCTCTCCATTGTTCATAATCTTTAATATGATGTAAACAGTGACTTTCAGCGTGGTTTAGGAGTCAGGGTGAGAAGTATGACGGCACTTGCTCACTACAGGTGCAGTTCCCTTCACATAGCTTCCATCTACATTTATGTTGGCTCTATGAATGTGGCACTCACAATACAGAGAGCTGATGACACTGCCTCCTGGGGTGTGTAGACCAGAAGGAGAAAGATACCTCTGAGCAGGTTAGTTTGCACATCCAAGTCATGCTGTGTGATTGAGTCTTTGCTGCCTCTAACACCTGGAATTGGATAGACCAAGACAGAGCCAGAAGGCTTCTTTATGATGTCAAAACATGATATCTATAGGAAACACACACACACACACACACACACACACACACACACTCAAACACATGCACACAATATGAGAGACGGGGTGGGGAGGGGGAGGGAGGGAGAGAGGGAGGAAGAGAGACTGAGCTTCCACAATTCCTTTGTCATCTGAGAGGTAGCAGCTGCCAGGCTGGAGGAGAGGTGACATGAGCACCCCAGCATGGTGGTGATAAGGGTCACTGGAGACACCTTCCTGATGACCTTTGTGAGTGGGGGTCATTGATCTACACCATGGTATCCTCTAGATGAGATACCATGCACAAGACATTCTGGTCTAACAGATGCTGTCTGTAGCTTTTAGAGAAAGAAAATGAACAGACTGAACTGTAACTCAGACCTCTGGGAGTTGGAAGAAAAGCCACTGACTCTGCTGTGGTGCTTGGTTGGGGCGCCTCAAACCCGCACACCTGTCTCTGCTGGCAATGTGTGGACCTAGCCAGCTGCTGCAGAGTGTGGATATGTTGATGAATTCACTTCTGTGGCCCATCTCCACCTTTCTCTAATTTGAACTTAGGTATTGTTTTGCTATTTTATGAGTCTGAGTGTAATTAGTCACAATTAAAATCTGAAATCTCTAAGCATGTTTGCAGTCCAATTTCATCTGAGGCAATAAAAATAAATAACTCGCAGTGATTTTATTATTTATGTTTCTCATATCTGGGGAGGCAACATTCTGAAGAGAATCTCCTTATGGCATCCATGGGACAAGAGGATCTGCAGGGGTTCTGAGGTCCCATAACTCCAATTCATTTTACCTGAACTGTGAGTGGTGTCTACAGACAGTTGCTAGGAATCTTTGTGTGCAGGAATCCTATTTTATTTTTCTTTTGCAGAGAAGGAAATGGCCAAAGGAGCCACCACGACTTTCTGATCCATTGTTACCCTCCAGCCTCAGCTTCTGAGTTTCATCTGGGTTCATACCATCTACTCACACTCCAAATTCCAAACGGATATGAAATAACTTCCCACGATGTAGTAATGCATTTCCACACAATTCTTGGGAATTACTGTGTGTGGAACTTTATTGTCAATGAAGTCTTTATTTTCCTTACAAATAATTATTTTTAATAGAAATAAATAATAAAAATTATTTTCTTATGCAAAGATGCCACCAAAAAGAAGACAACATGGGTGAAGCAGGTCCCACTAAAACCCAAGACAGGACAGTGTGTTGACATTGGCCTGCTCTGTGCTCTAGAAAGATGAGAAAGAAAATACTGTTCTTTGGGACCTAGCATCCTGAGGTGGTGTATTGTAGCAGTGAGAAAAGACCAAGAGAAGGCGTAAAAGTTGGCTCATGTTATGGGGACTAAGACTCCTTCCATCAGCTGTCTGTCAACTTGAGACCCAAGAAATCTGGTGTGTAATTAAATTTGTGCCCAGAGGCTCATGAACCAGGGAGCAATTGATTTAAGTCCTTCAGTCCGAAGGTGCAAAAACCAGGAGATCTGGTGTCTCAGTCCAGATGTTAGCAATGGGGAGAAGTACGCCTGCATAGCCTTTTGTTCAGTTGAGGCCCGGGATGGATTTGATGATGTCAGTTGAGGCTGGATTTTCCCACTGATTCAAATGCTCGTCTTTTCTAGACATTCTAGGGATGCTCCACCAGTTATGCATTGATCTCAGGGGACACCTAGAATTAGATATAGACGTTTCTAAACCCACACTTTCTGTCCTTCCTTCCTGCTCCCCTCCACCTCCTTCCTCATTCCCCACCGTCTCTCCTGTGTGAATGTCCTGGAACCTCTACATCCTGAGGGTAGATTTGAGATAGTTTGGTGTCTCCTCTGAAGTAACTAACATACAGCTCCATGGCTGCCATGAGAATGCTTGCCCAGTAGACATACGATTCTCTCATTTATAAATATAATAATCTTAGAACGTGAGACATCATTTCCTTTTCCTATCATTCAGTATTTTATCAAGAGGGCCAGTCGATCCTGCCCTCAGAACAACTTGTCACTCCCCCCCATCTCTCTTTTCTTACTGACACCCTTACTTAGATCACACATCCAGGGCTGTGAGTTGAATCTCATCCACCCCCCAAAAAGGGTTGTTCCAGTCTAGCCCTCTGCGGTTGTGAATGGGACATTATTTGGAAATAGGGCCTTAGAAGATACAGTTATGTTAGGATAAGGTATTTCCAGATTCACTTCTTCCAGATGCAATACTAGTTAGTGCCTTTTTCTAAGAGAAAGGTTTAGAGTTAGATCGGAAGGGGTGGGGGTGGATGCTATCGCTGGATGGAGTGCAGAACCAAGTGGTATCTCTGTGTGCCAAGAAATGTGTATGTTACTGGCAAATGCCATAGTCTAGGAGAGACACAAACTGGTTCTCCTCCACAGCCTCCAGAAGAAGCCAATGCCATGAGTGTCTTCACCTAGACCTCTCTCTAAGTCACACAGTTGGTGGCAGTTTCTGACCATAATTCTGGGAAGTTCTTGCACCCAGTGACCACAGTGGCTTTAAAAACATTTCCTGCCTCCAGACACTCTCTCACCATTGATCACCATGGAATATCCTGCACCCTGCATTCAGAGCTGGTGTGATGCTGAGGAAAGGGCTCTCAGACACAGGAGGGGAGGCCAAGAATTTGGAGATATTTTGAGCCCAGGAAGTGGCTTTGATCTTTAAATCCATTGCATACTTGCTGAAAACATGCGGGTGTTCTTTTAAAATAGCCTCTATTCTCTTAAAATTATCTAGTATCTGTTATTTCACCAATGCAATATGGGAGACAGGAGAGACCAAGACACTCTGCTCTTCCATGAACAGACAGGGATATTGTTTCTCCTGGCAGCAGAGCCAGGAGAGAACTAGACAGGGCAGACTGTTGTTTGCCTGTCTATTTCTCTTTCCCTCCACACTGGAGGTAAGGCTCCTCCTCACTAGACACTGTTTAAATGTGGTGATATATTGTTTATGATCTAATAAAGCTTGCCTGGAGAGTAGAATGCAAAGCTAGACACAGCCATAGAGGCCAGGCAGTGGTGGTGCACACCTTTAATCTCAGCTCTAGAGAGGCACGTAAGACAGGAGCAGGGGCTCAGAGCGGGCATTTAGTCTCAAGGAATTAGTCTTCAGCCATATTGAGGACAGGATTGCCCCAGCCTTGATAGAGGAGCTCTCTTGTGGCTGGCTGCTTTGCTTCTCTGATCTTCAGCTTGAATCTCAATACCTGTCTCTGGTTTTTATTATTCTTACTACATTTAAATCTCAGATTCTCTCTGAATGGGAGCCTGGAATGAGCACCTCATCCTGGAGATACTCGAACTAGCTTCACCAAACAGAACTAAATGCCCCATGTCCCCCTTACCTTGGCAGGCTGAGTGCTTTCTGACAATGTGTGAAAATTGTCACCTTGTTATACTTGTGTACATTTTCCTAATTATCAAGTCCAGAGCCGTAAGCTACACAGGCAGAACGCATAATTTATAGGTTTGTGTGCTGGACAGATCATAGATAGAGACCTGCACAAAGAAGATGGTCAATGAACTCAGATGGCTAACCTCTTATAGAAATGACAGGGAGGACTGCAGGGTTCATCTCTTCCATCTCTGTAGGTGGGGTGCTGCTTAGAGCTATACCAGGAAGATGGGATGGTGCCCTTCTGGCCCAGTTTCTAGTCACCTAGAGTCCCAGGAAGCTTTCTTTGCCAGATTCACCAGATGGTAAGTCTGTAGTCATGACCTTGGTACTTCTTGCTGGAAAGGAAGGCCATGTGTGCCACCAGCAGTGTCTCCATGTGGCTTAAGTGTCTCCCTGGCAGTCTGTCTGGAGTACAAGTCTAGGTATGCCAGATCTTGGTGGGACTGATCCATGCATGGGTCTGTGTATACTTGGAAGGCTTTTGGCTCCATCAGTCTCTCTGTAGCTGTGGCCCACAAGGTCAGGAGGAGGTGGGGTAAATGGTGACAATGACACATACTGTATCTTTGATGGCACATCTTCTCAGGAGTCAGATAAAACACTGTGTGTGTGTGTGTGTGTGTGTGTGTGTGTGTGTGTGTGTGTGTGTCTGTGTGTCTGTGTGTCTGTGTGTCTCTGTGTGTGTCTGTGTGTGTGTGTCTGTGTATGTGTGTGTGTGTGT